>NC_092815.1:179318031-179525531 GCF_023375885.2 Dermacentor andersoni | reverse complement strand
AATATAAAAAATTTAATAATAGGGAAATACAACTTTTGCAAAACCCTTGTAACCAACGTAACAAATTCACGTAAGATGTAAAATGACATATTTAATTTGTCCGCTTTGAATGATCTAATGGATGCCGTTTACAGAACCATGATATCATCTCTTGATGCAGAGCTATGAATTTGTAAACTTCGCGCTTCTATTTTTTTCAAACGGTCAAATATTTGAAAATCGTTTTAAGAAAATTCGAGCCCTAAATCGAAATTCCGCTTCCAACAGTCACTAGAATTTAACTTGCTCTTTCAAATGCAACAAATTTCATTAAAGTCTGTCCACGGGTTATCTCATAAAAACGTTTTTGCGTTTTGCATGTATTTGAATAGGCCGCGTCGGAGTTGGGCCCGAGCTAAAGCTTCCTCTTAACGTGCAGCTAAATCTAAGTACACGGGCGTTTTCGCATTTCGCCCCCATTGAAATGCCGCCGCCGTGGCCGGGATTCGATCCCGCCACCTCGTGCTCAGTAACCCAACAACATAGCCACTGAGCAACCACGGCGGGTCATATACCCTGGGATGTTTGGGACTGCTTGTTTAGTCAGCGATGGCAAAATAATAACTGTGCCTTTCTTGTTATGCCTGCGCGTGATTAGGTTGTACATATGTTTTAGCCGCAGGTTCAGTTCATTTAATGGGGAAAGAGGTTATATGTCTTACTGCAGAATAGATCGTTATTGCATTACTGCAATAATCATTAGGACTCACTGGAATGCGTACGAAGCACCATCGCACCACTTTGCCTTTATCTGAAACGAAGCACTCATTAGACTAATGTTATGAGAGTTCGATACAAAGGCGGTGAGAAATTATATGAATTCTAATTCTACGTGAGAAAATATGAGCTGTAAAAGTACTACCACACTAATAAAACCCTCCAATGCAAGCATGTTATGCCAGAAAAAGAAATATGCGTATCCCACGCACTATGGGAATCGATGTAAGCGAACCTTTCTGTCTTGTTCGCTTTGATTGACGATTATTAGCGGTGATGTTGACGGCGAATGTTTAATTTTTTCAACGTTCAGTCCGACATGAGAGTGGCGAGTTGATGTGAGTGCTTCTTTCTTTGTCTGCAGGTGAAGCACCTGCACATCATCGCAGGAATCGGCCCGTTTCTCTACTGGATCACCAATTTTCTCTGGGATTTTATGTTTTACATGGGCACCGCCATCATTATCTTGCCGCCCATAGCTTACTTCCACGCGGAATCGCTGAATTTCAACTACATTCGTAAGTCCGTCAAAGTTCCTATACTGGGGCCCTATAACGTAAAACTATTCCAATCTCCTGACGTCAAGTTTCCGTAACCACCGACGCAAGCTTCGGGCGGTAACCCGCAGCGTTGTTTGAAAAGCCCATCAAACGCGGTCCTCGTTTATAGGAGATGCTTGTTTTGCTTTCAAAGTGAATAGCATTGTCCACATTGAGCAGTTTTTCTTATCTAATTGGCTGACACGAGGCGAGGGGCACGCACAAGTGGAGAGGGTTTCGATGGGTCCGAGCCCCCACAATCAAAGCAGATACCCGGATGAGAAACGCGTCCGTGATTGGTCCTTTTTCCCTTGCTTAGCTTGTTGTAGCTGGTCGAAAATTGCGGCGGCGTGCAACGGAAGGATAAAAATGCCACTGAGACGGATCCTCAGCAAGGAAGAGTCGTCAGAGTAATGCCGATAACGTTAAACTGCAACGCAAAAAAAAAAATGTTTTTACAGCGAACGCTGTATATGACTAACCTTCCGTAGTTTTCTTTTTTTTGCGTCCGACAACAGAAACGGACTTAGCGTCTTCTAAGAAACCCATGCGGGTGCAGTGCGGCTGCGCGGATGTCGAACTGCGGAACAGGTTAGAACGCGCACCGTGAACCATAGCGTTACGTCAAGGTTATCGCAGTGTATAAGCAGGAGAGGTATCGGCGCTAAAAACAGCTGCGTTATTGATGGGACGGACACGTATATTTCGTACAACCGAAGAACAACATGCGTACGAGGAGCGCCGGAGGGAACCGCAACGAGAATGTAAACAGCGGTGGCTCGAAACGACCACCGCCGAGGAACTTTCCGCGATGCCGAACGAAAACGATAATCGCGAGCCCGGCTACCTCCGAACGAGCAACAACGCCAGACTTGCAACGCAGAAAATGACAACCATTCCACTCTGTGAAGATGGAATGGCAGCAAAAGCACTTTGCTGTTCGTTTGAAAGCTTTGACTGTCATCATCTTTCGCTGCCATTCCATCTTCACAAAGTGAATGGTTTTCATTTTTATACGCAAATAAATCCATGCTACCTGGCAGATACGACTTGCCGGTGCCAGTGCGATCGGCGGGCAGCCATCTTCTATTCCTTTTGGAACAGAGCACTGCCTGGCTATTCAGGAAAAAATTTAATTTGATTCGGCATATTAATGCGCCTTTAACGCATAGACGTCATATAGACGCGGCGAGTTTTCGCGGTTTTATGACGTCGCGTGACAGACAGGTGAAGTGAACACAGCTCGAAAACGCTTGACCAGTGGCAGAGGGCTAATGGCGAAAAAGGCATCGAATCATAAATAATTACGTTTCTATCGTTTGGTATAATCAAATGCATATCGGGGTAGTCGGAATATTTTCTTAGAATTCGTGTAGGGTTGATTGCAGAATTGGAATAGAATACCTTGGAATAGCTTTATGTTATAGCGCCCCTGCGCTACAATACTATAATCTACACCGACATAAGCATGTAGCTCTTACATTGGAGTAAAGGTTGCTTCTCAGAGACACTGGCTTATGGCCTTTCGCGCAAACGTGCGTTGGCAACAATTATATAACCTTGTACGCAAACAAAGCTGCCCTGTGGCGTTGCGACCGAGTTTTCCTTAGAAATGGCGAGAAAAAATTTCCTTAATCATGTTAACGCCACGTGCGTGACTACATTCTCGTATCACCGTACGAATACAGTGGGCTGTTGCGTATGCTGTTTCAGTTTCAGTTTCAGTTTCAGTTTCAGTTTCAGTTTAGTGTCGGGCATTATTGAAAATTGCCGATACCTCAAGGCACAGCATACTAAGCATTTCTTTTTATTAGGATATCAATTAAATGGACACTCTGAACGCATTTCTGCCGTCGGCGTCACCACCGCCATGATGTTCCGTATAAACTACAAGAGGCGATAACATTGTCATCGCGCGCCGTATGCTGTGTGTGCCGTTTAAAGCGTGCGAGGGTGAGCCGACGATGGCGGCTCATTCTCGTGTGCGCAAGGGACGAAAGCGGGAAGGAAGCGCGCCGTCTTCCGTCGTGCGCAAGGGACCGGTCGTTCTACTCCGGCGGCTGCTGGGTATGGCACTACCACCTGTGCCTTATTTTGAACGTGATGTGCGCTGTGTTCTCGTCGCTTATTTCGCGTTGAAGCGAGAGGCAGCACGAAGGTCAATTCGCTCGTTGCTGCTTCCGTTCTCCCTCACGCCAGCGTTTTGACAGCGAGTGTCCGCGCTCATCGAGGGAGATGTGTTTATATTTGCCTGTGCGCGCGTGACCCCACGCTTTTTAAGTTAGTAGGCGAATGTTTACGAGCTTATACGGCCGATAAAGCTACAATCCTTACTTCTTACAGCTATCTGTGAATTTGCTATCGCAATCAATGCTTCGCCTTACGTTCGAGCCTGTGACATTTCTTTATTCAGTTCACTGCAAAACGGGGCCGCAGAAATAAATATTCACTAGCATGGCGATTTCTCTCCAGCCATGCTGGCTATATATTTTCAGTGCACTGGAAGCAACGCGAAAATTTCGGTGAATCATCCGATGTAGTTTGAAGTAAAACTTACGTTTGTTTTACAGGTCATGTCCTAATCGCGTGCACCTGTATTGCCTCGGACGGAGACCGTGAAGTCTTTTTGCGTATATTAAGTCGGTTTGCAATACGTCTTTGGGCGCTTATCAAAATTTCTTGTTTGCAAATTATGCAGTTCTCACTTGTTAACCTATGAGCAGGAAGCTGACTGTGAAACAGAAAGTTTTGTTACATTCAATTATTTTTGCAAAGCTTGCTGTTTTATGACATCGTGCTCCAGACCAGTTAGTTGCCGACCGACATTAATAGGTGCTGTCTGCTTGTTTTTTGCTCTTCATATGCCACAGAACTCATCTTTATATTGAATATCCTGCACGGTTACGCCGCGCTACCATTCATCTACATATGTTCCTTCTTTTTTGACAACCCTGGCTACGGATTCTCTACGCTTGCCATCTCCACGTTTATAATATGTAAGTAGGCGATTTCACTGGGCGCATAGAGCTACTGCCTCATATGCTACAAGCACGCCTTCTTTTCTTTGCTTTCGCGAATAAGTGAGAATGAAGCCACGATAAAGGAACGCGAAGTTGTTGCGGTTTTGAATGCAACGTGCGTCTACGAGATATTTGATTACACTTTCGCGGAGACAAAGCATTTACACTTGAGGTAATGAACTGCAGTGCACCTTTCGCATACATATGTTGACCGCCGTATGTTAAAACATCCCTCCGCTCAAAACTCCACCTCTGCTCAGGAGAGTGGGTGGCCGCGGTGCCTTTTTGAGAGAAGTGGTCACTGCGCTTCCTTGGCACACCATAGAGATTCTTGCCAATCAAAGCGTCTTCTTCAGTCAAAGCGTGGCGCTGTGCTCAACTCGAATTTAAAGCGGACGTAAGCATCAACCGGTCATCAGTCGAGATAAGCGGGAGACGCTTATAGTATTGGTGGAAAAAAAATTGGAGAAGAGATTGCTACGAATGGATCTGTTACGGTCATAGAGAGTGGTACAAAGTAGACAGAAGTTTTGAGGAAGAAAGAAAAGAAATGGATATCTATACAAAACTTGCTAGAGCGAAAAACTTATATACAGCATAACTGACTAAATCAAGCAGGCTAGGTGACTATTTGTCACCGCCCCATTTCAAAAGCTACGCCAATAAATCACCCTCATCATGGCGTGAAGGAGTAACTTGAACTTGAGGATGTTTGAGCATTCGGGGGTTAGTCATATGATGACTGGTGCGTTTGCAACCTCGACTTGACTTATTCGTTTTACATTCTTCTGACGGACGAGAATCTTTTACTATCGCACACCCATCTGCAGTAGGCGCACTTCATCCAGTCGCCAGCTCTAGGTGCAGCGCCGGCGCTGAGCTGAGTGTTTGATGACTGGACAACCCACGACAAAGCCATGGCAGTCGAACGCTGCCGGCAAGCATGCGACAACAAAAAACCTGTGCACTTATCGCAGTTGTTATTTCCAATTATTTTCCGACTATTCCCGCCGCCCCCAGCAAAAGATCGCAGCCCCGTTGAAACGCTGCAAATTCCAATCTATATGGGGAGAGAGCGGTCATTGGAGAGTCAAGCTCGCTTATCCCTACTTAAAACGCTCGAGTTCGTGACATATGCAGACGCTACCGATGTGAGCCCGCAAGGTGTAACTTATGTCAGTTCCGGGGATGCTGTTGAGGCCCGCCCGAATATCTCAAAACAATACTTAAATGGTGTGAAGTTAACTGCCGCTTGTAATGGGTATTTGTTCTGTGTCGTGTGCGCTGTAGTTATGCATGTCACTGCCAATGCTCGTTCATGTCTAGCAGTCGGATAACTGAAGCGTAACTGACTGGAACTATCTTCACGACACTAAAACGACCGGTATACAAACCATAAAACTTCGTTTTACCTAATGCCAATCCCCCGAGTTTAACGCTTAGACCAGGACGATTATGGACTACTCATAACGGCGCTCCTCTAAAGCATATTGCGCTTCTGGCGCGTAATAACCCAGAATCTGGTCAAACCTTGCGCTTACATCTCTCCACACTTTCTGCTTGCCACGCGCAGCGTCGCTGTGCTGCACGGGCTGTGTGTTCATGGAACACTACGCGGAAACACTGAGCAGCGTCCCCCTCACGGTGTTCATCGCGACGGTGCTGCAGTTCGCGCGGCTGCTGCCGTCCTATTCGTACTCGCGTGGCATGACGAAGGTGCTGCAGTTGGCCTCTGAGAACGCCATCTGCCGACGGGGTGGACAGGTTCTCGACTCTGCCTGCCAAGAGAAGTCCGTCGCTTTCAAGAAGTCACTGCAACAGTGCTGCACGCGTGAGGGAGCTCTATTTACTCATTGCCATATAGACATCTTAGTTGAAATCAAGAAAAAGAAATGGGCATGGGCAGGACACGTAATGAGGAGGGAAGATAACCGATGGTCATTAAGAGTTACGGAATGGATTCCAAGGGAAGGAGAGCGTAGCAGAGGGCGGCAGAAAGTTAGGTGGGCGGATGAGATTAAGAAGTTTGCAGGGACAACATGGCCACAATTAGTACATGACCGGGGTAGTTGAAGAAGTATGGGAGAGGCCTTTGCCCTGCAGTGGGCATAACCAGGCTGATGATGATGATGATGAAGAAGAAGAAGATGATGATGATGATATAGTTTGCCATATGCGTGTTACGCGCAAACGACTTGCAGGCGCGTACGTTCGAAGTCGCAGAGATATCTACCACATGTTTCCGCATAGTGAAAAGTTTGGCGTGAAAAAAAAATCTGAGAAAATATGACAGTTTTAGTGACATTACATTTCTGTTTGTCGCTTTTTCGGTAGTATCAAATATTCTGCCCGTTTTTTTTGCGTTGTTTAGGGAAAAGGTTTGGCACGTATGTCACTTAACTATGGGGTTGCATTTCGCTGGCCTCCTGATTGCAGTATTCAGAGGTCACGAAAGTGTCAAACGCTGTCATGTAGGTAGTACGTATCAAACATGTATGGATACTCGGCTACAAAGAACATATGAGAAAACCTAGCCCTAGTGAACGCTTCCAAGAATCAAACCTGTACACTGAGCGGCATGACTGGTTCATTGTGCTGTTTTTCTTCAAAAATTGAGGCTGTCTTTTTTGTGCATAAGAACACCGTCTGCTCACGCTTGCCTGAGCGTTACGTGAGCGGCAATGCTGCACAAAAATGTTAATTCACAATTCAGAAGAAACGGACAAAACTAATTTAGCTATGAAAAATTTATAGCACCTACCCAATAGGAACTAAGTTTGTTAAAATAAATACCTCTTTCAGCATAAGCAATAAAAGGAAGATCATTTTGATTAAAAAGCTAGGAACCTCCTTGGTATTTCAGAAAATTTTCTGCGTCAAGTACAAAATGTTGAGCGTTCTCATTCTTTTATTACACAGTGACGTTATAGAGCTGACATCACACATCAAGTATGAAGTCGTCAAACAGCTATAAGATATTTTAATTTGAGGTTAAAGTCAATTTCTGAGTATTAAATCTGCCAATATCGACATTCTCATGACGTTATCTTACAAAATAAGCGTTGACGAAATAAAAATACTTATTTTGCTGTCGTTGCACTCGCGTGTGTAAGCCGCAGCGATTACATGAATATTGCGAGCTTAGGGAACGGTCTCTTTGTTCCCAATAGGCGAAAATATCGGTTCCAATACGCAGCGTGTCCAATGCACAGCTGAAATAGCAAATGACCAAGCAGAACGAAGGAAGCGAGCACCAGGGATGGCTACCTAATTTGCACTCGATCGCAGTTTCACAGACATCCTGCGTCACGAAATTTTTTGCAAAGGAATTGACAGATATGATCCCTGGGCTTGGTCACACAACAAGCTGACGCGTAATACTACCAACGACGCAACGTTGGCACCCGCGGATGTCTCAAGTGTTTTCGAAACTTGTCGTCAAAAGCCCATTTTTCTAGTATTTGGCCTACAACGATGCTGATGCATCTGACGACTGAAAGTATTTGCGATATGGTGGTTCGTCACGCCGAAGATACCATTCAGTGCATTTTGTTCAACCATCGCCTGCAAGATTGACCACTGGGCTAAATCTCCAGCTGCTTACTTTCACTCTAATACTTTAGTGCTCGTTATTGGTTAATTTATCGTAGCAAGCTGTCGAATCTATATGCATTTGCACATGCATACGGTAAATATGATCTCACGTACACCTGTCATATCGGTGCCCTGTCGAAAAATATACAGATAACCCTCACCAATATATGAGCATATCAGCTACTCATGCAAAATCTCGTGTTATACTCGTGTGATATGTTTTACGTTCCGCATGATTTACAAAAATGTTCTGAACTTGAGTTTATTTGTACACCTTCATGGCGACAAAATAAAATAAGCGATAAACATGACTCGAGAGGAGACCTAGTGCTGTCCTCTCTTTCTTGTCCCGTTTCTTTCCCACGGCTTTTTTCCACCATGAAGGTTTATGTTATACGAAAACACTCCGGATCCCCATATGTGCATATAGTGCACATATGGGGTACAGGGGATATTCGAAGAGGTATGGTAGCGTTTGTGCCTATGCGCACATTGCAGCTGCGTACATCGACTCTTCGTCGGCAAACAAAGCAATTTCAATAATGTCAACGACGTTAGAGTTTGCTTTTGGCTTTCTAAATCCTGTCTTTTTACTCTGGGTTTCAAATGAATAACCATTGGTGACTGCATGAAGTGACCAAAATAACAGCACCGCTTTAATGCAGGCATCTTGGTCGGCGTGTTCCTGATGAAAAATGCACTCTGCTAACAACTATTCTTAAATAAAATTTTATAACCTAACCAGTTATTATAGTGATCATGAGACATGTTTTTAGGGCAAGTAGTATGCCAACTGAGACAGCCCGCGGCACTTAGAAATCTTGGCAGCAACGCACTTCTGAGCCACCATATCAATCGTCGCCAGCGCAGGTGAACAGCAACTGGGAAGACATAATGATTGTCAAAACATGTTTTGGCGCCTCCGAATGGACCTTTGTATGCATTGTGCTACTCTGCAGCTTTGCCTGCAGAGTAGCGGCATTAAAGCTTACCGAGTGCCCTGTGGTAACGGTCACGTGTTGGGCCGACTCGTTTGGCTTCAATCGTATTGCGCAATGATCCATCCTAGGTCTTCTACTTCTTCCGTGCTGAGTATGTGCCCATTGTTGGCCAGTCCTCCAGAATGGATACGTCCCACTGTTGCACAAGGGGTATAGAATGCTTGAATGTATTTAGATGTGTGGCAGCGACGTGCATCATACACCGCCTTCGCCCACGTGATATCGCTGCGTCAAGGTCACACGATGTGCATCCGCCAGCTGTATTGGCTTCATTTAGGCGAAATTTCCGCCATTTTGGCATAACTGGCACATCGTGCATCAAAGCAAACATTACATGATATTGCACTTCGCACAGGAGGAAAATAAACAAAATTGTGCGCATCGCGTTTAATCCTACAGCATTTCATTAACCAATTCTCTAAAGCTCCGCTTCACATACATTCCAACATGTCCCTTGAATCTGCACGCTATTTTTTTAAGCACTGCTCCTTTCAGAAGCCGGTCTCAGGGCAAACGCGGCGTCTGTTACGACTTCTTGTTTGTTATCGGTACAGACATCGCCGACCCTGACCGTATGCTCTACGTGATCGGGCCTTTGGACATGCACGGGTACTCTGCATTCTACGAGGTAATCACTCTGTTGCTGGAAGGTCCGCTGCTTTTCGGCCTACTGCTATATGCTGACTACCACTGGCTGCGACGAATCGACCGATTTATGAGCTTGCCCGAACCCGACATTGAACAACGCCTCCGAGTCTCGCCTGGGGCGCAAGTCCTGAACGCAGGACTGTCACCCACCAAGGTACGTTTATGCTTCCAACGTGCACACTGAATCGAGCAATTTTAAAACTAAAGTAATTCATTCATTCATTCATTCATTCATTCATTCATTGGGTTTGCCGAAGCAACAAAGAACATATTGCATATACCGTCGGGGCGTATCTGTGGATTACTTATGATAACGTCTGATTACGTGCATGAAGAGAAGTGCTTTTTAAAGATGGTCAAGTTCATTGTATATGGTAGAATTAGTTTGTTCAAACGCGGTTTATAGGCATGTAAGTGCTTGCATTTTTGAGGAACTCGAACCCGTAAACCGTTGACCCAACACTTGAGCCGTGTTCGAAATAGTGAACACCTGGTGCCATTCCGAAAGAACAACGTGACCAGGGGAGTTAGTTGGTGCATATTTTAGGAGCAAGCATCACCACACACAGAACAGTGAACAACGCTGTGCTTGGTTATCTACCCTTTCGTTCTTCGCCGTATGTTTACCGCCGTTCGCTTTCAAAAACTGTCTGCCAGTAATGATATTCCAATATATATATATATATATATATATATATATATATATATATATATATATATATATATATATATATATATATATATATATATATATATATATATATATATATATATATATATATATAATGACAACTGCAATCTATTTGAGTGCATCTCATTTTCCTCACTCTCTGCGCACACTACATTCTTATCTGGAATACTTAGTGACATTGACACGCACTTGTAGTTTGTTACCCGAAAGTACCCGGAACGCAGCGTTTAAGAAAGGAAAGGCACGCAAGGTGGCGGTTACTGCTTAGGGAGAATATAATGTCCAACATACGCAAAACGTTTATGGAGCGCAAACATAGCAAGGACAGACTGTTTCTTCGAAAGAAGAAAGCCCCCTACGGAAAAAGAAGTCTTATTGAGGTTCCAATTGTCGCAGTTTGCGCTGTGTGAGCACTCCCGCAAGAGTTGCTTGCACATCCGACGAGGTTTGTGGAATGAGCACATGATCTTACTTATGGCACTACATTTTTCTTATGGGCAGGTACGCCGGCTAAAGCTGGATTCACACGATGAGGCGGATTGTCGATTCAGACCGCAGGCGACCGTGATGTTGCTGAGCTTAAATGAGTCGCTCCAGTAACAGTTCGTCGGCGGCGTTTTTTGTGTACGGCGTGATTCGGCGGCACTGTGATACATCATGCCGACCATCTGGCGGAATCGGCAATCTGTGCCGTCATGTGAATCCCGTCAAGGCAGGCAAGTTCCTGGACATGCGCGTGAGCATCACCAAGGTTCGTGCTCACTGCAACCGCTAAAGGATCAGATCGACTTCACCAGGTAGAACGCAACGCTCCTAGTGAAGGGGCATGCGTATTAGTCAATGTTTGAAAAAAATGATGAAAATATATTCTTAAAGCATAGTTTTAGAGAACGCATGAGCCAGACACTGGCCGTTTGGGTGCTTGATTGTCTCTCGCACAGGTGTAGAGCGATAGAAATATATAATGCAACTCGTTAATCTCCTCTTCACGATTATACAACAATGTCCTCCATAAGTGTGCAATGTGGCGGATTAGCGATCTCCAAGATTTTCGACTTCTGTAGCGTTTTTGCACCTAGCGAATTCTGGGAGGCTTTATTTACTGAGACAATGATTTGCATTGAATCTTTTCTGTTCTTTTTGTTTAATCGAAGCATTCTTTGGCTACCTCCCGATACACTCGGTGTTCGCTTCTGGTTTCTCGGCAAGGTTACCGTCTTCGTACCATCGTCATCACCGTTGTCGTCACGTGGTCGTCGCCAAACCATTGTCGCCACAGGCCTCCTCGTGACATCGTAGTCGTTGTCGTTATGCCGTTGTCACCACTCACTCGCTGCCGTCACATACACGCAATCACTCCTTAACTCGGACACGCAGTGCCATCTATCAACACTTTGCGCAACCCCAACCGAGGTCAGATAGCCAACTACCCGCAGAGTTCTTCACATAACATTGATTTGCGCATTGCGTAGCATTTACCTTCTTATTTTTATTCGGATTAAAATGGATCCTTCCACTACGTCATCCCATATCTTTCCTGAGTTGCTTTGCTAATGCCAACCTTCTGATTTAATGTTAATCTTTAATTTTGTGGAATTTGATTGCCCTTCTAAACGGCTCTCCTCTGTTTGCATTCTAAGCTTGTGGGCGAAGTACGATTTAATACTTAATGACTCGCATTTAGTCTCCGCTGTGTAACGAGCTCTTCATCGCGTGCGATACTGGCGGTGTGAAGCACGAAAATGCAAGCACTGACAAAGACCGTCATTGTAGACGCGCTCTTTACACCACCGAAAATTGTTACAAATCGTGTCCAGGTGCAGCGCCGTTAAGGGAGCGCGTATCAGTCATGTTCGTCGACGATAAGGTTTTTCTGTTACATATCTGCCCAGCACACCTTTATCTTATAAAGGCTGTGGCTAAAGGTACGTCCGACATACTCCTTCAGCTTCTTTAAAGCGCAGCTTTGAGGCGCCTGTTCTTGTGATGAGCGTCGGCGTCGTCCCTCGGCGTAACTGAGCGAACGAGCACAGCGGAGGATGAAAGAGCGAACGCGGAGCGCAGCGGGGGATGAAAGGCGGTAACGGCGAATAGAGCGCGAGCAAGACAGCGGAGGGCGCAGTGGAAGCATGCGAAGGAAAGCGGAGGATGAGAGTAAGAAAAGAGGGTGAGCAGAAAAGCGGAGTTCCGCACGAGACGCGCTCAACGGCGGCGACCAGGCATGCGGCGAGCGCGTCCACCGATACCATAATATGTAAACAAAGCGCTGGCATGAGCTCTATACCCATTGCGTATGCGCTACTTTGCCTATGCCGTCGGCGCTAGAGAATACGCTCCGCGCGAGCCACGTGTTCCTGTGTTCAGGCTTTCTTTCTGAGCAATGAGCGACGCAAATGGTGGAAACGCATCGGGTGCCGCTGCTGCTAAACGAGCTGCCCGAGCAGAGGCTCAGCGTCGCCGCCAAGAGGACCCTGTGGTTCAGAATCAAATTCTTTGCCACAATGCATTGGGAATTCAAAACATCTAAACAGCTGCGCTCAAAATTCGCATTAGAGAGTGTCATAATCATCGGCGAATTATTTTACAAATACGTAGAGCGGATCCGCAACTTTTCTTATGGAACTACGTCCGACGTTTGTTTTCTGCATATTTCACGTTGAGATAACGTCGGGGAGAAAAAGGCGGAACCGCGAAATACACGCTTCGCAAGGGTGAATGTTTCTGCTGAGTGTGTTGCAGTGGAGCGCGCATAAATCAGCACAGCTGGCGCGTGTCAGTGCTGCAACAAGTGCGGCATCTTTTTCCAGAGCGTTGGTGCGCGCATTCAAAGAAGGAAAAACGCATTCCATTCGCTCACTCTCCATGCAATGCTACAATAACGTGTACTTCTTACAACTGGGTTAATGTTGCAATTAAGTTCCGCTAGCGATACGCTTGAGTGATTGGTGGAAATGCGTTCGTGTTGCAGCCGCTGCTCGAATATTTCTCAATTACCGACTGCGCAACCTTTGCAAGTTGGAACTGCGATGCACAACTTGATATAACTGTTCACTAAATCGAAGTAACGAAGCGCAACTCTTTTGCAGTAAGGCCCGAGTGGCTCCGCTGACCGCTTTTCAAGCCACCTTCAATTTTCGTTCTCGAACACGTGCGAGTGACCCTTGTCGTACCGTTTGCCACGTCACTCAGAAGCAGTTGCTACTTGACGCGTCTACAGGATACACTGGTTTCATCGTGCCGCTGTGCTGACCACTATTGAAAACTTGGAAAACGCTAGTGCGTGTATACGGTGTTGTATGAGATGTGTTTCTGCATACCTTTAAAATAATACTCGGTCATCTCCGTAAACACTTATAGTTTGATGCTGCTTCCTCTATCCGTAGTAGTGGTAGGTAGGTATGTAGCGGCAGGTTGGTTCTGCATACACACGAGGGAGAATCTTATCCGGTTGCTCATTTCGATGGCAATAAGTGGCAGCGTGGTTGAGGGACTGATCGCTTTTCTAATAAAACAACATTAGAAATGGCTGTTGGTGTTCAATACGTTATAGTATAGCCTACCTAAAGTGCACAGGGATTGACCTTCGGGAAAGCCGAAATGGAAAATGATACAGAAACTTTTAGAATTGTCTACTAATGCGTAAGCGTTCATTGGCTCGGCTGCTACTCCGCTTTTGCTTACTTGCTAGACAGCTTATGTATGTTTATCTATCGCTTTTCCGGAGCGAAAGGATGCTTACACGTTAGTAGACAGTTTTTAGAATTCTTGTTATATGTTTATTGCTTATCATGTCTATCCTGCTTAGACCATCTAATAACGTTCAAAGCACAATTCAAATCTATACAACCAAGTGATTACGATCTTCTTTTGTGGCGTTTCGTGCAATGTTTTATTCGCAATCAGACTACTTGCATTTCTTTTCTGTGGTGGCTGGGAACCTGTTTCTCCTTCGCTTTGAATGTCTCGTCGTTCCTGCGTCGCCGTAGCTGCCCTTGTTTATTTCCATCTTCGTCTTTCTTTTTCTTCTGTGCTAATTCGAGAGTGCTGGTCGGTGGACGCGTTGGCGGTGACGTAGCCAGTGTTTTTCTTTCTTCCTTCTTTTCTTTCTTTTCTAACGCTACCAATCATCTACTATAACGTTTACATGTGCTAACGCGACCAATGATTCATTTATTTCGCAGATATAAGGCGTCTCGGGACGGCCATATATTGCTGGCGTACTAGCCAAAGAGCTCTTACGCGTTAAAAAGGCATGTGACTTATATATCAACAGCTTGCACTCAGTGGTTTACATCACGCATATAGAAATGGTTCGAAATCACCTCTTCTTAGCGTTTCAGTAGAATCTCCTTTGCTGCTTACGTTGGGTACTCAGATTCAATACCAGCAAAATACACGTTTTTCTTTTTTTGTGTGTAGCATGGTGTAAACGAATTTTGCCGCTTCCATCTGACAAGAGCAAGACCGCTACTGTGTGACAGAGACATCCATCAGACCGTCGGGTAATGCGTTTAAGCAACCTCATTGAAGTTTTTTTTTTTATATATTTGCTACATAGCACATGTAAAAACAACAGGTGGATAAACGTACTGAAAGTGCAATGAATGTGCTTTAACGCATAAACCGATAGTCCAATAGATGTGGCTGTCGAGTGGTAGTGAGGACGAACTGTGGGCTATCAGCAAGTCATTGTCAGATTTATGCAGCCAGAACGGTATTAGCCAAGTCAGATAAGCTGCCGCCGAACAAAAATGAAAGATATGACGTGGTGTCGAATGTTCATTGCAGTGTGCACAGCACTCAGGTGCATAAAGCAGAGATTTTACCGCAACGCCAACAATGGGCTACATGCAGGTAGTTCTCCATTGCTACGTAAACCGCTGACATCGATTTTGAGAGGTTGCTGCCAAGTGCATTTTGTATTTTTCGGCGTTTCTTGAGTCAAATTCGTGTGCACATTACGGACATTCTACTCTAACATTTTATCAATGACAGGTTTAACTCCTGCAACGACCTCTAGATGCTTCTTCTGTAAGAAAAGCGAGTTTCTGGCCCCGCTGGCATTCACTGCCATCGAAGTGAGCTACTGCATATTAACTCTTACTAATGTGTGCAGAAGCCCAACTAGCATGCGTGTGCGTGTGTGACGCAAAGTTCTGTGCGCGTTCTAACCACTGTGAGGGTAGCGTGAAGCCTCACGGGATGCGCATTGCGGAGGAGTTTCCTCCTCGTTGATTCACCGTACCTTTAGGATCTTTAATGAATGTTCGAGCGTACGTCCAACGTATCTTTAGACATTCCGTTTACAGAAACAAAATAAGAAAAACGACGTATAAAGAACCAAAATCTTCAAGCGCAGAGATAAATCATTCCTTTCTACTTAAGGTTTCAATTCCACTACTTTGCGCTAATTATCGCATCTATTTTTAATGGGCGCAGTGAGAGGCGTACTTCGGATGGAAAGTAGCACGAAAAATCAGGAGAAAAGAAGGGCAAACGTGCATAGCGCTACGTCCTTTTTTGTTCTCGTTCCTTTGTTATTGTGTCGGCCATATGCACACAACAACTAGCCGAGCAAGACATCTTGCTCGGCGTAATGACCTTGTGGAGTGCGCCCAACGCTGCCGCAGCAGTCAACGTCAGCAGGTATCTTTCGTCAAAAGTACAAGCGGAGCTAATGCTCGTAAAAATAGGACATCGTCTTTGCAGTACGCCTACTTTATTTTATTTTTAATCTTCGAACTATTATCTTGGTGTACGCCCATATACCATTCACATTTTTTAATAAAAAAAAAGCTTCAAGCGCAGTGACCGTGACTTTTTGGAAAGGAGCTCCTAGGCGAGCCTGACCTACTTTGCCGCTGATAACTAAACTGCCAGAAGTGGTGGCATTCCCCTAAGTGGAAAATCTAGAGGTAGACACATTTTCACCCGCGCCCCCATCATTTTATTATCTAAAAAATTGCGCCTAATACGTGATATTCATCACCGAATTCCAAAGCTCACTCGAGGCAATATTTAAACCGAGCGCGTCCCGCTGCTACGGCAGATGGAAACGCCCGAAAAAATGCGTGAAGGCGTTTAAACGACGGCATGTCGCGGTAAATTCCGGCACGGCACACAGCCACACATGGTTGCAAGGCAAAGCATGCCGTATCGTTACCTGCCGCGGTAACGATACTACGTCGCGCATTTTGTTACGGGGCGTCTCATTTCGATATGATAGTGGAGCCGCCTTCCAACGCTTGCGGCTCACCCGATTCCGATATAGCCTGAATTTACCATTGAAATTCGATGAAGAACGTCTCAAATTAAGTGTTATTCTCAAATATAAAGAAAGCAAGGTTGCATTAAAACGTGACTGCTATGAGAGTTGCCATTAACTAACCGCTTCCAAAGCCTCCATAAGGTTAAGGATATTAACGCGACAGCGCTAAGGGGCTCGTGTCGAAGAAAATCCGGAGTCGGCGGCGTTAGCCGTGAGCGAAAAATCCCGGAAGGCAATTCATAAATAAAAACAACTTGCAAGATGGGCTGGGTAGGAATCGAACCGGCGTCTAGTGTGAGACGGAGACGCTACCACTCAGCCATGAGTTCGATGGTTCAAACGGGACAAAAGCGCCTCTAGTCAATGCGGTGTTGCCTTCGAAACGTGCCGTAGAGAGTTATACTGCGGTGTATATCGCTAATTATTAGCATGTAAATTACAAAGCCGCAGTTAAACGAGTAGCGAAGTACGTTTCCGCTACATTTCTTCTGCGCTAGGCGCACACGAAGAGCCATCTTGCGGCAAACACAGAAGGCCCCCTCCTAGCAATGTACGGCGCTGCCCCGACAGATGGCGCGCCACTCGCCCGCTTCTCCCCTTCGGATGCCCTTGCGTTTAATAAGTTTTCTCGCTCTCTCCCCTTCCAACTTCCAGCGTGCGTCACTCGAACCCTCGTGTTTAGGCGACGCGGCTCCTCTTTCCGCTCACAGCGCGATTCCTAGGTGCAGCGTCCGATGCGGGACGCGTGTGACGTGATCGCTGCGCCGTAGCACGTCCGGTGGGTAAACGTCCCCTGCGATGTGTGCCGTGCTGCTTGCGAGGAGTCATGCGTCTGCGTGGTGCTCCTGGAACAAATAATTAGAAAAAAGTTGTGCTGTCGACTTAGAAGTATCGTGTATGAAAACTATGTCTTTGTGTGACTCAAGAGCATGCCGAGTGAATGATTGGGTGGTGCGAACGGGGTGCAATAACGCTATCGCGTTACTCTTGAAGGCGAAGCTTAAGCGTCCTCCAAATTTTTTTGTTAGTCTTCTGAAGCTCACGTTATTAGCGACAAAGTATGCTCGCCTCACCTAGGAACCACTTTGCAAAAGCATAATTTTCGCGGTCCTTACAGCATTCTTATAAAAAAAATCTGTACGGTCTGGAAAAAAAACGTCCTGTATATATATGTTCTCTTTTTGCGTTTCCGTGAACGCTGTAATATTCTCAAGCTTTTTTTTTCTCTCTGGCACTTCGATCTTTCTTACAGCCGGCTTCCAAGCAGGAAGACACGGACGTAGTGAACGAAGACAAACTGGTTGCGGAGCTTGTCGAGAAAGGACAGAAGCAGCCTCAGCCACCGTCGAATCCGCAATCAATTCAGCAGTCGCAGACTCAGTCGCAGACTCAGTCGCAGACGCAGTCGCAGACGCAGTCGCAGATGCAGTCGCAGACGCAGTCGCAGTCGCAGATGCAGACGCAGTTGCAGACGCAATTGAAGACGCAGTTGAAGACGCAGTTGCCGACGCAGTTGCCGATGCAGCAGCAACCACAGCTTCAGTCACCGAATCCTGATAGCGCCCTGCCCGCCATGGTGGTATACCGCCTCCACAAAACTTATGGTTACGTGGACAACAAGACTGCCCTGCAGGTAAGCATCGTTTTTGAGCGAGTACACAAAGAAAATACGATGCATAACGTTGAGCAGATCCGAGCTTTTTTTAATCATCTCGCAGTAAATGCGGCCAATGATCGTTGACCTGCACACCAAGCTCGATTAGGTATATCACTATACAAACATGAAAAATTACTTACGCAGTGATTCAAACAAGTAAAGACACTTGTATGCTCCTCTACCACCTCCCCTTTACAGATAAAAAATTTTGTTTTCTTGGTTCAACAGCATAATAGATAAAATATTTTTAAGTACAAAATATATTGAAAAGCACTATCATTAATAGTCTGCCAGTTTAAAACGCTGTAAGCCTTGTTTACTGGAGAGAAAGGAGAAAGATACATGTGAGGCTTTAGTTCCCGCGAAAACAAAGCAGGAAAAGTACAACAACACCTGCCCTACATCATACAGCAGGAATTGAGAAATGATAACGCCCAATGTTTCTGCGCCCCTTGAACAAAAATGGACGATGCGAACAACGGGGTCTAAGCCTGCACGTACATAAAATTTACTCCACAAACAGAATTAAATGCCTGCCAATCCTCCCTAATTTTTTTCTATGCGCTTCGAAACTTGGGCCCGTTCTGCGACTTTCTTATGGTGCGTCTTGTTTAAAAAAAATAAATTAAATCCGCCAAAAAGGGTTAAAAGCGGGCTGGTGTGCGCATAGCAAAAAATATAATTGTGATGGTAATTAAGCCGCGTTCTTTTCATAGCGCAGCACATCATATATCAAAAGATTACACAACTAGTTTGAGCAAGTTTATTCCGACAAGTTATAATCAATCAAGACAAGACCTGAAAAAGTCACTGAAAAATAAAAGTCGCTGAAAAAGTAACTGTGATATAAAAAGAATGTGTCGCTTGTCACTCTCTCCTGTGCCAAGTGTGCTATTGCTTCTGGGCTGCATGTAAAAGAAAGTGTTATGAATACCAAATATTAAAATGCCAAATTTTTAAACGACGATGTTTAAAGTTCACAGGTGGGCAGGTATGACATTCACAAAAGATGAACAGGAAAAGGGACAGCACTCCACTGTCGCGACTGCTACTTAGTCATGTTGAAAGATCCAGATGGGTTGAAATATGGGCCAGTTGGTACATACTTGAAACGAAAAAACCAGTCAAAAACACAACGGACAAAGGTTGTGGTGTGAACCTCACTTCTTGTCCTTTGTGTTTTTGACTGGTTTTTACGTTCATGAAAGATCCAATTATCAATTTTGAATCTGGTTGGGCAAACTTGATTCAGAAAAGACCACTGAACCACGTTATATCCGAGTTTTAAAGAAGCAGAATAAAACTTCATAAATATAATCTCCCTGCACTAATTAGCAATCACAACACTTACGCAAGTTTTATCACTTTGTACGTGCACTCGGGAACCACGTGTTCGGATGCTACCATTCACACCGTTGTTCTTGGTTTTGCTTTGGTTTAGCAACGTAGCAAGCCCACGTTCCCTAGGGCATATCAAGCAAGGAGCAAACGTTCAGACTTCTGGCCTTTTCGAAAACAAAAATTAAACATTTCCACTTTGTCCGTGACGCAAAGCTTCTTATTCTGTCATTTTGAAGATTATGGTGCATCGTGTTACCTCAGTCTATGAAAGCTGTGAGAAGGTGCAGACTCTTGTTCTTAAGTTTATTGCTGCAAACACGTAGCAAATCATAATCTAAGGCGCTCTCCTTCTCTAGTTAGATTTTGTTTAAATATCTGTTGTTGTCCCACGTATGATTACTTATAGTTGCTAAATTAGACGCGAAATGTGTTACTAGCAAAGCTCTGAAGCTGAATTGGTCGGCAACAGCTAAGCGTCATATCTTTTATTTTTTTCATTTGAATAGTATAATTTTTTCTTTGTTTTGCGTTATATAAGATGGTTCAATCCCACTGTGCTAGAGGTTATTGCCTGCGATTCTGTCGGATGACAGTGACAATCGTTTGCTTAGGGGCAACTTTGTCGTCGCTTTGGTCTATATGACCTATTTTGTTGCCTCCTGTTCAAAGCTGACACGCATCATATAGTCATTTCTAACGAGCGTGCATCACGACTGCAAGGTCAATTATTTTTGCTTGATTGTTGCTTATAAGGCCAGCAGTTTATGATGGTCCCTCTGTTTTTATGCCATCGCGCAGCTGCACCATGTGGCTGCAAGTATTATACAATCATGTAAACACAGCGTTCCGGTCACTACTCATGTAAAATATTAACTCATTCTATTACTTGGCAGGTAGAAGTAGGTTAGCCTTAAGTGACGTTTCACTTGGCCGGTGAAGTCAACAATTTATTCTTTGTCTGCTTGGCAGCAGGCACTGTGACATTAACTCGTACGTCGCAACCAAAATTGCAACGGCGAGATGGTTTAAACTCGTAAATGTGGCCCCTTCCGCCATCTTCCTTGACATGCTAGGTACGTTAAACTCAATTCATTTGCACCTCTCGTAGCACCGTGTTTTAGAAGACCATAAGCACAGTGCTGCCAACCTCCGAAGCCACTTTTCTTCGAACTCAGATGAAAGTTCCCTAGATTTCCGTGGACATTTTGCAAAATGCGCTTGTTGATGTTGTCAGTATGATTTGTCGTAATGATTAATGTTTGTTTGCGTTATGCTAATAGACAGCAAATATTATTGTTTCATGTTATTTGCTAAGCTCGTTTTAAAATAATTCAATAAGGATATCACTGGACTCAAGCTGAAATGACGTCACAGTGCAAGTTGTTATGCCAACAACATAACCTCCTCGTTGAGTAAGGCTGGACGTTGGCCTTGTTGGTACGACATACTGAAGGCCTTAGGCGTAGAGCAACCGACACATCGACACACACGCACAGCGCCATGTGTATACGTGTGTGTGTGTGTGTGTGTGTGTGTTCCGCGCCCTGCTTTTCTCCTGTGCCAGGGCATCCACACCCTGTCGTATACTGAGCGAGATGCGTTCGCTGCGCTCCGGTAGGATCAAAGCACGTAATTTGCATGACCGTGCGAATGTGATTTTTGGTGACTTGAGTCAAAACACGCCATCACGTTTGTAGTTTCACCATTCCAATGTCTTAGCGCGCAATTTTCCTAGGCTTTGACACATTACCGTATCTCTCTAAACAATGCGTAAACTCCTTAGATTTAGAGAACATTCTCTCGACTTGGCGCCACTGCATTACTAGTGCCCCTCTAGACCCACACCACCTCGTGACAAAAGTAGTATGCAGTTAGAGCAGCGTCTGGGGACAGTAGCTTGAATCCTAGCTTGAACCTCTTTACCACTGATGCAGGGCCTGAGCTTCACAGTCCGCGCGGGCGAATGCTTCGGCCTCCTTGGAGTTAATGGCGCCGGAAAGACGACCACCTTCAAGATTCTGACGGGTGAAATCCTGCCGCACGAGGGCGACGCCTTCATCGGTGACGTGTCCGTCGTGCGCAACGTGTACGAGGTATGTAGATGGAGGTCGTGAATTGGCGCGCTTCGTTTGCATAGTTGTATGTACCTTGTCGTGAACATTTTGCAAAAAAAAAACGCCTAATTACCACTGAACAGATCATAGCAACCTAAATGTCGACCGAAGGCTTCTAGACTGTTCTGTGACATACTCCCTTTGCCACACCAGATTTGCTGCGCCCGGCGCCGAGGACGACATCGAAGTGTCCCTTCCCTTGGCCACCAAGCGGAAGGGGACTCATAGTTTGATACCTACAGAACTTATTTGGCCGGCTCTGTTATGGCTGTGGCAGCCAAATATCGCCTATTCGCTAGGCTCATCCTTTCTGCAGGCTCTGGTCCCTGTATAAACTTTATTTGTGATCCGCCTCTTTCTCATGACGGTTCACGCAACAAACCTTTCACTTTCGCTGATATTCGTATAAACTTGTCATATTTAGATACATTGTTTACCATGCAGTAAAATAAGTGCTTAGTTTTTGTTGTACTCAATATTATTGGCATAAATCGTGTGAGAATGGACGACCAACATTCGTATATTTTTCTTGAAAGAACTGCGCCACCGTACCAGCAGAGAAACGACCGATGTTGCGCTGAGGCTCAGAAAGCATTGGGGTCGCTGGACCGGATCACCGTGTTTTCATCAATCAATATGGAAACAATTGCTAAATCGTCGTAGCATATGAAATAAACCTTGGATGGAGACTGAACTTGTGGGATCGTTAGCCGTCTTTTTGCTTGCGATCTTCTATATTGAATAAACAGCAATTCAATTGGACCTCGTGAAACATTTTATCGGCGCCACGGGACTGCACAGAATGGCTAAAACGTACCAAAAACGCGAACAGCCACCCTTGTAACGTGCCTTGTAGTTCCAACTACCAACTAGCCCGTCGAACATCAATGTTTCTCATCTCTGGGTTCCTGAAGGTTTCACGCACATGATTCTTATGCACATGATTCTCCTTTGAATCGTTTAACAATATTCACCATATTTTTTCAGCGGTCAGGTAATTTACCTTAGGCGCGATGTATGGCGTGACCTCGTTGGTCTTAGGCGCACAATTTTTGTCAAGTTTCTAAGAATGCTATTCGCTGTTCTCATGTTTACGTTTACCAGATTCTTGCCACCTGTCTTTCCTTATAGAGCATGAAATGGCACTCACGTGTAGTGTGCAGTGTTGACACTGAGCTTGTTGACAGACTGACATTGCCCTTAGCCTCAATATTATTAACACTCTTTGGACTTTCTTAAGGCAAGGTGAAGTCACGAAGGCAACATAATGGCTCTTTCGCAGTAAGGAATGTTGTTGCAACTTATACTCGTTAACACACGCCATGCAGAGGCATATGCCGAGGGAAGCAGATGCGCGGTGCAGTCGCTAACTCTGTCGACCTTCGCAGTTCCAGCAATTCCTCGGCTACTGCCCGCAAAGCAATGCCCTACTGGATACGTTGACGGGCATTGAGACGCTGATGCTGTATATCCGATTGCGTGGTATCCCAGTCACCAAGGAGTACGTGGACACGCTCCTGGAGATCTTCAACATGGTTGAGATCGGGGCGCATCTCGTCGGCACGTACAGGTGCTTCCGAACTCGCAAGATGGGACCTCGTTAACGGGAATAATTTCGCTATTGCACCTTATTTTGTATAGTGTGACGTATATATTAAAAAAAAAATTGCGACTTCCAGCATTTACACAGCGCAGAGACTTTAGTCTCCTATTTCTTTTCAGCCGTGTTCCTGAGTCGGTCTTCAAAACTAATTTTGTTTCGACGAACGATGACGACGACGACGATTATTATTATTATTATTATTATTATTATTATTATTATTATTATTATTATTATTATTAGTGGTAGTAGTAGTAGTAGTAGTAGTAGTAGTAGTAGTAGTAGTAGTAGTAGTAGTAGTAGTAGTATCGGTGACTATTCCCTTTGTAACGGGCATATAAGCATTTACGTTACTCAGTGGTAACGCCATCTGGTGGAGTGTTTTTAAGCTTTTCTTCCCTCGCTGTCCAACATTTCCTCACGTAGGGACCATTCTTCCAATACACGCCCAGTGCCATAGACAGCACCGACACCTTACACGCCATACTTATGTGTTCTCTCTAAAATGAAGTAACTGTAATCCGATGAAAACAGAAATATACGGGGTTATCGTGTATGTGCCTCGCGTTTATGTGAAGCCATGAATTACTCAACAGGCACTAGTAAGCACCATTTTACTAGTAGTTATTATCGTTCGTCATTCTTCAGTTTATCGTGCCGTTGTCACTCGGAATGCTCAGAACTTGGGCATGAAAATAAGAATAAAATAAACTTAACAAAAATATATAAAATAAATAAATAAATAAATAAATAAATGTCGTTGAATCTAGAGTAAATTTTGGGAATCCTTAATTTTACGCCAATAAATTCTGGACTTCAATTTGTGGGGTACAAATCAACGCCACGTGGATGAACATCCAGATACGCTAGGCGTCTATCCAAACATTAGAATTCATCATGCTCATTACCATGAAACCATCACTAATAAACTCGGGCAGAATGTAGGCTAATGAACCAACGCTCATAATTGGTTTACAAGGGTGCCGGGATATAAATGTATCCAAATGTGATGATAGCACGTGTTTCCCATTAAGGAAGACAGTAAGTGGCACCGCATCCCTGCTTGCAAGTTCCAGAGTGCCGAGCACTCGTTTATGTAGAATGCCACAGTGCGTTCAACTGATGGTGGCACAAATGCTTAGGTAACATCTGTATGCGTCTCTACTACGTGCACATGCAGTGCAGGGAACCGGCGCAAGCTGTCCCTGTGCGTATCGCTGATTGGCATGCCGAGGATGCTACTTTTGGACGAGCCCTATTCCGGAATGGGAATCCTCTCGCGAAAGCGAATCGTGAACTACATCAGCTCGCTGCAGAAGCAAGCGAAGATATCCATCGTGCTGTCTTCTCACAGGTAAGTGGGTCACGAGCCATTCTTACGTGACGAATGCAGTTCCCTTTGTATAGCTTCGTGCTACAGCCGAGGGGATTACAATTGTTTGTTTTATAAGCCTTCCTCTACCTTGCGTACTTCCGCAGAAACAGATTTCCTATATCTCTACGCGACGTCCGCAGGTCGCAAAGCCGAGGTTTCTTGTAGTCAGTGTCGGGAACTCAGAATTCAGTGGCTAATTCACCATGGGGAAACTCGTGGAGAACTTGTTACCGATGCACCAATCGATTACGTTTGCCATCTTCGGTGATGTCATTTCGGAGGCGACCGTCTTTCAATATATGGACGAAGCTGGTTCTAAAATTTTTGTTTGTCGCCAAGTATCAATAACCGCGAGGTGGGCAAGCCACGTGTTAAGACGTCGCCCAGGAATGCTGGCAGGCAACATATACAAGATAAAACTGTGCAGGTGCTTTTAAAAAGCCCAGCTTGGAATGAGAACATCGGCTTTTCTGGGTAGCGTCATCCCACGTAATTTGCAGGCTTGGAGGTTATCCAGGGTATTCTCACTCCCAAGTACAAAGTCTAGGTTGGTGCGATTTTCAGTGTGGGCGCGTCAGGACTTCCCACTCCCTGCGGTGCATGATCTTAACAAATAACGGACAGACACGCCACAGACCGAGATAACATCTATTGGAATGGGCATTACATAACAAATGAGAGTGCGTACTAGTGAATGAGCGATAATTTAGGGGTGATGACTGACAACTTATTGCAGTGTTTACGACGTTTGCTTGTGGCGAGAAAAAGGGAAAAAAAACAAGGTAATGCTCTTACAGCTCCGCTCAGGAGCAGCTCAGGTTTCCTTAGAGCTGCTCGTCAGGGCTGACTGCTCCTCAACACTGACTGTAAGCGCTTTCATTCAGGCTCGCTCGTGCACAACAACTGCTTTCATATTCATAGTAACGTGGGCATCGAAAAAGCATTAATATCCGTGTTACCTGCTTTTGCTGACACTCTGGAGCTTCGTAAGGTGAGGCCGCGAAGCCACGTACCTTTCACGAGTTCTTGAAACCACTTACAATGCGCTTAATATATCGGTAACGCCGTTAATCGGCATTACACCTATCATTTATGGTTAACTTGGCACCTTGTCCAAGCAAATTTGTTTATTAGTTTGGAGTAACATTGGAAAGAATTCATGGTTGATTCTGCCTTTCCCGCTGATAACAATATGCTTCTTTTAATAATCCACAGTAACTCACGTGGCTATGCATTTCTGGCGCGATATCATGTATTGTACTACAGTAATGAAGGATGAAACCTTGTGTTTTTATTTGTGATTAATGTTGCGAATTGTCTCGACACGCCACCTCAAGCCTTACGGATGTGGAGTTCCTGTGCCACCGCATCGCTATCCTCAGAGGGGGCAAGCTGCAGTGTCTCGGCTCGTTGTCGCATCTTAAGGAGAAGTTCGGAAAGGGCTACACCATCACGGTGAAGTCGTACCCGGATAAAAAGCAGGACTTCGTGTATCAACGAGAGGTGGTCCGCGATGTCAGAAAGAACTTCCCCGACGCAGATCTCGTGCACAGCTACGAGGTGAGCCTTCAAGAAGGGAGCACATCAGGAGGAGCACACGCCTTACATGACGATTAACTAGACGCAAATAAAGTACCGTAGCACAGTGATTGTAATGTATTCGTCCGAGATAGAAAATGCTTCTTAATGTACAATGTACATGCTATGCGTGTCGCAGGATCTCTTTGATGTCTAGTCCACTGATTGTGTTTTTACAAACAAGGATCTAATTGCACTAATCAGGAAGAAGAGAGGCATTGATGCGAAACTTCAGCGTAACGGGAAGCTGTATTGGTAATGACTCGCTTCTGCATTTACAAAACGATCGCTCCTAGTGAAAAACTTCGATATTGCCAAAAAAGGTGCAAAAGCGACGGTACTGTTCGCGACACCTCACTGAATTTTCCGCGCCAGGTCGCCCGCATTTTGACAACGCTTGCCTAATTGTTCATTAATAAATGAAGCACAACATTGCATTGCATTCGGGGGAAAGAAAATGGCAAAGTCTTGCAATTTCCCGAAGCTTTAGATACGGGAAAGCAACTCAATTACGATAGAACACCCGGAAGCTTTGAGCGTTCCAAGGCTCCTTAGCAACATTTCTATGGGGCCTTGTGTAGGCGCTTCGACGGACACAACTTTCACGAGCAATTCGGTTCATCGAACATATACATAACAAAAACTTGAAAATGATTTGACGATTCTGGTATGTGTTTATAAAGGGTGCTCAAAATGAAGCTTGATGGTTTTCTTAAAATTAGGCACTGAGAGGCACGCGAATACCACCTGTGCAAAGAAGTCATATGGCCAGGGGGACACAAAGTGAGACCATATAATTATCGCTGTCAGCAGCCTACTTAGCTAACATATAATAATTAACATTTTGTTGACTGCAGTAAGTGTGCACGCTTGTATTCAAACGTTAGAGGCAGTCGTGTTTCTGCATAGTTTCACTTGGAATAATACTTCTGGCATGCCTGCGCTCCGAGATCTCTGACTCCAAATTTTAATGGTAGTTCGCATGATTGCGCATGCAAGAGAGAGCATCGACGTAAAGCTCCTCCCTGATGGGACGCGGGTGCTGCGTCACATCATTGAGTCTGATAACGGCGCGGATGCATTGTGAAAGATTATAACCGTCCCCCTTTCCCTCTCGGCTGGCGAAATAAAAAAAATCGGAGAACACGGAACCGCTGTCGTAACACGCGACCGCGCAGACCCTAACGATGGCGGCAGCTGCCATGCCGAGATGATGGCGCGAGCCGGGAAGTCGGAGGGCAGTGCGCGTGCGCAGTGGTGACTAGACGAGCGGGCATGGTCCTTGCCTGGGCTACTCCAATAAAGTGACCGCTGATCAAGAACAACTGCACGGCACACCGCGCTGTCATATCTTGACTTCGCCAGCCAAGAGAGGAAGGGGGACAGTTATCTTTGCCAATGCGTCCGCCCCGTTGTCAGACTAAACGCCGAACGCAACAGCCGCGTCACATCAGGCAGGAGCTTTGCGCCGATCCTCACTCTATTTCATGCGTGATCATGCGAATGACAACTAAAATTTGAAGTCGGGCAGCTCGGAGCACAGACACGCTAGAAGAATTCTCCTGATACTGTGTAGAAACACGACTGCCTCTAGCTTTTCAGTACAAACATACCCACTTATGCAGTCAACAAAAAGTTAATTATTCAATTTGAGTTAATTGGGCTACATACAGAGATAATCATAATCTATCTTTGTGTCCCCCTAGTCCCATAACTTATTTTCACAGGTGGTCCTGTGCAAATCGTTGGCGTGCCTCCCAGTGCCCAATTTTAGAAAACCATAAAGCCTAATTTTGAACACCCTGCATATGAAACGTTAAGGCAATTGTATACTAAGACAACTTCATTTTGTTTGATTCTCACGGAGCGCCTTTTTTTCCCGAGATATTTATCATTAAATCTAACATTCAGTCCGCCAATTTTGCATTCAGTGGCGTCGATGTCTACAAAACGTCAAAGCCCCATTGCTGCTTTGCTTACTGCGCGAGGCACACCGTTTACAAGCTGGGCGGAGTTGAGAACAGCTGCGCTCTAGCTCTTGGCTGGCGAAAACAAGCAGTGGATGACTTTCTCCCGCTTCTCTCACTCACGCTGCAGCGTAACAGTCAGGCATCATTGTGCAACAATGGTGGCACGACGCTGCGTCAACAACCCCGCCCCAGAATGCGAAATCAGGGGCGCTATTCTGGACACGCATGGCGGCTGCACGGCCGCCATTATCCGCCATGTTTACTCTCTGATTGGCTGTCGAGAGGTCACGTGTTTTGAAATTTGTGCCGGGAAGCGGAAGTATTGCCAAATGCAATTTTGCGTTTTCATCAAGATGACGAAACGTCACGTGGAGCTGCAAATTTTATGGAGTAATACATTTTTTTGGTCCTTGGCAGATATATTGTGTTGTTAGCGCTTCAAAAAAAAAAAAAATGTGAGCGGTAGCGGGCAGAAGCCAGTGCAATGCATCTGCAATTGCGCGGATATGTGGTGGCGATCCAAGATATGCGCCATGCCAGCTTGCTGATTGGCTGAAGGAATATCTCGTGAGGAGCGTCACAGGAAGGGTTGTTTCGTAAACGTCATTTTGACGATGCGTGACGTTGCGCTGGGCCGCCATTGCTGAGATGTTCCGCCATAATTTTTGCTGCGACGAGCCGCGCGAATTATGCTAATGAGCAGCCATATGCAATGACAGCCGAGAGGAATGCGTATCGCCACATTTTCCCCGCCCTTTGGCACCACGAAAATCTTTTGTTCATAACGCGTGCTCATAGTATTTGCATCGCTCTCGGGTGGTGTTGGCATTTGTGTTTGGGGCCATCATTTTTTGAAAGAATGCGTTTATACGAAATAATATTGGTTGAACATAGCAAACTTTCGGCAATGATGTCCAATTTTCACTGCTGCATTTGTATTGTAATCAAGATTAATGCCCTATCGCACAATCAAAAGTTATGACAACGGCCTCTTTCTAACTTATAAAAAGAAATGTACGCAAGGCGGCGCCTTGAAGTCTCCTCCCGCACCAGCGAAATGAACAAGAGATGGCAGAGCCGGCGCTTGCGTCGCGCTAGTGGATATCTCTGGCGCGCGCAACGCTATCGGTGATATTCGGCCGTTTCTCAGCCAGCCGAGTCGGGCTGAGTCACTTGCGTTTCACGAGATAGCGATAACGTGGCCTAGAACGTGCGCGCATCACCACTGGTAGGTCGCGTATGTTGTCTCTAGCAAGAAAACAAGCGCGTTGGCGCCAACATGCGATGATTCATTCCATTTTCCGGGGACATGCATCCTAGCTATTGAAGCAGACGACGGCTTGTACGCAGCAGACGACGGAAGCGAGAAGCCTTTTCGACGGAATAATCATATGCTTTGAGATAGCTGCTTTATTTTTACTGCGGAGAAAAACTGTTTTGCTTTACTGATAACGCTACATTCAGTGCCTTCATTTCAGTTTCTTAGGCAAAACGTCAAGTTGGCGTCACGTTATGTAAGCAAAACTTGGCCACCAGCGCCATTTTGTTTGCGTCGCGCCTACGCCACGCACCGAAGAAAATGGCGGAATGTCCAGAATAGCGCCCCAGCTTACTGAGCGTCAAACGCGATGATGCATATCTCGAAACACAAGCACTCCAGAAGAGTCCAAAATGAAGTTCGTATAAAACACGGCTGTTTCAACTTGTCCACATAGAAACAGATATCGTAATCGTGAGATCCAGATAATTGAGAAAGTTTTTTTCTAATTATGCTCTTGATTAATTGCTCGCGAAACTTGAGTGCCCCAAACAGCATAAACCGCCCGTGCAAGCACATTTTGCGCCACGATAGCGTCACTATTTATTAAAAGTAGCGCTAACTTCAAAGATCCTGTATATACCTTCTCAACTTCGCCGTTTATTCTTATCAAAATTCTTCATTGCGTGACATATATTTCCTTTAAGAGACAGCAGAAAATTTTCGAGAATTCAGGTAAATTGTTCACTCCTCGCGTGCAGGGTTTGCTGGAGTTCCGGGTATCCCGGGTTCACATGCTCTGGAGCGAGATGTTCACTCGCATGGCGAAGATCAAGAAGCGGTTCAAGCTGCAGGAGGTCTTCGTCGCCGACACGTCGCTGGAGCAGATCTTCGTCAGCGTGACGCGCAAGGAGGCCAGCGAAGCGGCCGCTGCAGCCGCGTCTAAGACGGTCAGCCTAGCGGGAACCTCGCTGGGCATCTAGGCACGACCGGCAGTTAACTATGGCAGCGTCTGTTCATTTCGCGCTGTGCCAAAAAAATAAACAAAGTACAAACAGTCTGGTGTGCGTAACGCGTGCTGAGGAAACTATAGAAAGCAACCGACCTTTTTTTTTACACGTTTCCGCATCTAATATACAGGACGGCATCTCGGCAAACATTTCCGGCGCTGAGACATTGTCCTCGATGCAATCGTTTGGAAAGTGCCGCGCTCATTGTATCATCCGAAAACACAGCACCAGCGGCTAGCTGCGCAAAGAAAGAAAATATCCCGAGGCGTCGTTAAGGCCCTTGAAGTAGCGAAAAGCACCTGCGACCATGGACGAGGAAGAAAAGCTTAAAGAACAGAGGAATTTAGCACTTGTCACACGGTTCCGAGGTGTGTCTGCACAATGAATAAGTTACAAGTGATTTTCTGCAGCAGCAAAGTGGTCAATGTTACTTGCGAGAGCAAGCTTAAATTTTAAAAAAATACGCGACACTTCATCACCTGCCTTTTGTGACGCTGTAATTCTGACGGGTATCTACTTGCCGGAAATTGTGCTGATCGACTGGCGTAACACGTTCAATGCATAGAGGTTGCAGGCTTAGGCAGTGCCCGAGAAGCATCGTTGGCGAAATACAAGCTTCCTAGCCTAAACGTACCTGAAGCACAAACAGCGAGGAAAAGAAATTAACAGCGACAGGTATGTGAAGTTCCTGTAGCGGAAGTGTTTCTATCCTTCAATAATGATCTCTAAATAAAGAAAAACTAGAATCTGGAGTTTCAACGCGCCAGAACCGCGAAGTGATTGAGGCACATGGCGCAGTGGGTAGAAAACAGTGAAATACGACTACTTCTGAACACCCGGGGATCTTCAACAGGCACACAAATCAAAGTACGGAAGCGTTCTTGTAGTTCGCCCCCATCGAAATGTGGCCTCCGCTTACGGGATCGAACTCACGGCCTAGAACTAAGCAGCGCAACGCCCAAGCCATCGTGCTACCGCGGCGGGTAATAGCAATCGATGTCACGTGCTCTATAAATTGTCAATAAAGCATTCACCTAAATACAGTATATGGAATTTTTTTTTTTTTGCTTCACATGTAGCGCAAATGCAAGCAGCTCGGAGAACTGGGCGAGCTCTCGCATGCCGCGCCCTTCTCGCAAACGACTGCATTGTCAGCTGGCGACAACGTCGGACGTTTAGCGTTTAGTATGTCACCAGTTGTATAATGCCAGTCGCGAAACTACAAAAACACGAAAAAGACCGGACACATTTTTGCGGATGTACCACTGACACATAGTGATCACTGGGTTGTTACTTGTCTCGGAGTTTATCTTTTTCATGGTCACTGTTTTCTTTTAATTATTTGTTTGAGCTATATTCGGCCCTACACCCTTCTTGAGTCCTAGGAACCTGAGGCCGGATTAACAGGGAGTTTCTTTCGTAAGTGCACCTATAGCCATTGGCCAGCGCCTTCGCTAATATTATGTACAGTCAAAAGCTTTACGACAGTAAACGTGGGAGGCCGTGCCGCACAGTACAAGCGGAACGCTCTAGTGAGAGCGTGGCGCGCTCTCGTAGCTTGTGTATACAAACTACGAGAGTGAATGTACAACATTAGGATTGATTGAAATTTTATCGTGCAAGCAATTCCGTAGCAAAAGAGCTCTTCGTGAATATCGGCCCTAGATTGGCAGGACACGAAAGCTCCCAAAGGCTTTGTAAACGATTCACTATGTTCGGTGCAATGATCTCGCTCTTTTTTGAGAACACTGAGCAATATTGGACATTGGGTACAAAGGCAGGCTTCTTTCTACTGTGCGCTTCAGTGGAAGTGACGCTTAGACATCGGAGCAGCGATTAAGTTTTATACAATAATGACACACTGATCGCTCTGCTCCTACCGATCGCTGTCCGCATATTGCGAACGCGCTTCAAGTAGATGCGGCCAGAGCTCCTACAAGACCAGCAATGGGCCGTCCAGCATGCCCGCGCAGCGGCCGCCAGGTACTCCCTGTCGGTCACTGCGTGGGAGACGGCCACTGCGCGCGGACGTGCGTCCTGCAGGACTTTTATTAAAGTTTGTCCAATCCAATCTGCTCAAAAGACATGGCGAGTCGCAGGCTGAGCGTGGCTGAAACTAACAGAAGCTAGTACAACGCCGATAGAATTGAGCAGGTTCTTTTTGTACTAATCTGGTGTTCATAACACTGGGTAAACAGCAGAGCGAAGTGAGGCAATGCCGCGAAAGGTGCGAAATGACGGCATAGCTGCCAGAAGAAGAAAAAGATCGGCGGATCCCACGCTTATGCGAGCGTCGGTCCGTTTTTATTTTAATTTTTTTAATTTTGTGTCAACGAGTTATCAGCCTAAGAAAACGAACTCTAGAAACACCATTCCGTGTTCTTGGATTAGATTTAATTGTTCCGAATGTACTATGTTTGGGTGCCTCTACACTTGGGCACAACGACGGGAAGGTTAGCGCTGAGATCCAAGAGAGAGGGAGAGAGAGAGACAGAGAGAAGAAAGGGGAAACGCAGACAGGTTGACCATGCGGGAAGATCCGGTTTGCTACCCTACACTCGGGAGAGAGGGGAGGGGAGGTAACGTGAGAGGAAAGTAGAGATAGAGAAAGAAACGTAGCACAGACACACAATCGCAGTCGGTCACTGTTACCGTATACAATCACCGAACAGCAGAGTAGCACTTGTAGCACTGTAAACACCATTTTACAAGCCATCGCAACGGAGCGAGATGAGGGCTCCGTTGCAGTTTTTAAAGACAACACACTGGAACAAGTGGCTGTAGCCTGCCATCCGAGATTGTCTTTTGGGATCAATCAGATTTAAACTCGGAATGCAAAATTTTAAAGCCTCCTTTTCTTTCAGTCAAATTTAACTTTAGTTGTTTTATTGTTATCGTTATAGTATCGTGTTATACTAACCAGCAAAAAGGCCGACGTTAAATATTTGAAAAATTAAAAGCCCATTAGCTTACTTTCAGTATTGTGTAAAATATTCGCCAAGGTAATTTCCAATAGAATAAGACCAACACTAGGCTTCAGTCAACGAAGAGAACAGGCTGGCTTCAGGAATGAGGTAATCGAGAAGTCTGCACAGTACAATTTATCTCTCCATATGGCTTGCATAGATTCTGAAAATGCATTTGATTCAGTAGAGATACCAGCAGTCAGCAGCATTACGTAATCAAGGAGTACAGGAGGCAAACGAGAATATCTTGGAAAATATCTACAAAGATTCCACAGCTACCTCAGTGATTCAAGATAACGGTAGGCAGACACTTATAAAGAATGGGTCAGGCCAGAAGACACGATCTCTCAAATGATATTCCCTGCATGCTTGGCAAAAGTATTCCAGCTGTTAAACTGAGAAGGCTGAGGAGGGAGCATCAACGGTGAATATCTCGGCAATCTTCGGTTTGCAGATGGCGGTATCCTGTTCAGCAACACTGGGGACGAATTACAAATGATTCAGGACCATAACAGAGAAAGTGTAAGAGTGGGGTTGAACATTAATATACAGAAGACAAAGATAATGTTCAATTGCCTGGCAAGCGAACAAGAGTTCAGGATCACCTGTCATCCTTTAGATTCTGGGAAAGAGTATAGGTTTCTCTCGGTCACTTACTCATAGCGAGCCCTGGATCATGAGAAGGAAATTCACAGAACAAGAATGGGTTGGAGCGCATACGACAGTCATTGTCAGCTCCTGACTGGAAGCTTACCATTATAATTGAAAGAGAAGGTGGGCAATCAGTGCATTTTACCGGTGCTGACATATGGGGCAGAGACATGGAGACTGACAAAGAAGCTCGAGAATAAGTTAACGGCCGCTCAAGGAGCGATGGAACGAAAAATTTTAGGCGTAACGTTGAGAGAAAGAAAGAGAGTGGTGTGGGTCAAAGAGAGAGAGAGAGAGAGAAAACATTTTTATTAGGTAAATGCAGCTTTGGAGAGGCGTCCTCACTCCAGAATGCCTTGAGCGCGGGCCGTGTCCTGGGCCCTCGCAATCAGCCGTTGCTGATCCTCGAGGTCGGAGCTGACCAAGGATCTCTCCCAAAGCTCGTAGGTGTGGTAAGGGTTCGGAGGATTTAATAATGCCGCTCTGCAACCCGCTTCTATGTGCCTGAGAGACCCGTCCTTTGCGCAGAAGCGACATACCGGAGATAATTGTGCAGGGGCTATGGGTTATTTCTGGTTCGGTGGTGTAATGTACTAACCTGTAGAACTCGGAGGAATCGCTCCAGCTCTCTAGGTAGTGACTTGTGTGGGGGTGCATATGTTCTGCGGGTTAGCTTGTAGTGTTGTGTGATGTCTTGGTATGAGACTAGAGGGTACACGCGCTCGGGTTCAGGTTCTTGGGCGTCGGCTCGGTGGGTCATATCTCTAGCCACGTGGTTGGCGACCTCGTTGCCAGGAATGCCGGGATGAGCTGGCGCCCAGATGATCATGACTGATCTCATTGGCGGCTTTTGATTGATGATCTGGAGCGTAGTGGTCTGAATTCTACCGCTAGCAAAGTTGCGGCACGCCTGTTGGAAGTCGGTCGCTATGACTTCAACCTCTGTTTGGGAGAGCGCGAGTGCTATTGCCACTTCCTCGGCTTGTAGGGGATTGTTTCGGGTGAGCGAAATACTGCTCCGATGTTCTTTGTTGACGATTACGGTGGCTGTTGTGGCTGCGCGTCTGGGGTAAGACCCCGCATCCGTGTAGGCTGTAGAGGGTAAAGTTCCGTATTGCTAGTGTATGGCCAGGGCACGGGCCTCCCTTAGCTGTGCGTGGTGCACTGGGTGCATGTTGCGAGGTAGAGGACATACGGTGATGTTGCTCCGGATGGCATGGGGTAAGCTCAGAGTCTGAGGCGGTAGATGTCTGAGAGGGGCAGAGAGCCCCAGGCGTAAGAGGATGGACCTCTCCGCTTCCGTAACCGCCAGCCTTGTTCGCTGACTGGATTAATGTGCACTCCTAGTCGTAGTAGACGTTCTGTGGACGTACTGATCGGCAGGCCCATCGCCTGCTTATATGCCTTTCTGATCATTGTGTTGATTTTCTTGAATTCCGTCGCATTGAGTAGTGCGTATTGAATAGCGTAAGTTATTCGGGACACAATGAAGGCTTGGACAAGCCGAAGCGTATCCGCCTCCCCCGTGCCTCTGGCCTTGGTTGTTATTCTCCGGATCATATGGGCAACTTCGGCTGTTGTATTCTTAAGCTTCTGAATTAATATTGTGTTGGTGCGATCCGACTGGAAAACCAGTCCCAATATTTTTACGCTCTGAGACGGAACGATGGTATGACCCTCCAGTTGTATGTTCATAGTGGGCGAGTCGGGTGTGTACTACTTTCGCGGTGAGAGCAGGAGTAGCTCCGACTTTTGGGGGGCGCAGTTGAGGCCGCTTGACTTAGCATAGTCGCTCACCACGTCTGCGCTTCCTGCAAGTGTCTCTCCATTGCCCCGAGGAACCCTGTGGACGACGAGAGGGTAATGTCGTCGGCCATGCCGGATTCCCGGGATGTTATCGAGGAGCGCGGACGGCCTATTAGGGCGATATTGAAAAGGAGAGGTGCTAAAACTGCACCCTGTAGTGTGCCGCGCCCGCCCAGTAGGAAGGGGTTTGTCGGTTGGCCCCCGGCCTTTAGGATGGCTTTTCTATCTGAGAGGAAATCTGTGATATAGGAATACGTCCTGGCCCCACAGCCCAGCGTGTTTAGCCTCTGTAAGATTGCTGTATGCTTGACATTATCCAACGCCCCTTTAATATCTAAGGCGAGGATAGCCGTGGGGGTGTTGTGTATCGCTGGTACAATCACCTCTTCTCTCAGCTGAAGTAGGATATCTTGAGTTGAGAAGTGTGGACGGAATCATATCATCGTCGTTGGATATCGCTGGAAGAGCAAACGGGGATAGCCGATATTCTAATTGACATTAAGAGAAAAAAATGGAGGGCAAGCCGTGCAATGCGTACGATGGATAACCGGTGGACTATAAGAGTTGCAGAATATGTCCCAAGATAAGGGAAGTGCAGTACAGGACAGCAGAACACTAGGTGGGGCGACGAAATTAGGAAATTCGTGGGCGCTAGTTGGAATCGGTTGGCGCACGACAGGGATAATTGGAGATCGTAGGCAGAGGCCTTCGTCCTGCAGTGGGCATAAAGAAATAGGCTGATGATGATAATGGTAGAATTTTAATATATACAAAACTATGCAATCTCTTCAATATCTGCCTTCATATTCTAACGTAACCAGTAGGAAATTTCGCAGTCTTATTTGACTTCTTTTTTCTTTGTAGCTACCCCATTCTCGGCCAATCTTCCATAGTGGGTACGTGCCAATATATCCCGACGAATATCCACCTATTACATCTACTACATTGGTGGTAAGCGAAGCTGTCTTTAATGTTTGCTAATGTTTAAGCAAATATTACAAAATATGAACGCTCATGGCGGAAATTTTTGTTAAAGATGACTCAAAGCTAATGCAAGTTTACGCCCTTCTATATAACTCTATGCTCCGCACAACCAGGTGCGGTAGCTTGGTGGCTATGGCGTTGGGCTGATAATCACAAGGCAGCGGGTTTGTTCTCGTCCACCATGGCTGTATTTCGATGAGAGTCAAATACAGCAACCTTCGTGAACATGTATTTATAAAAGAAGCCCAGGCCGTAACCGTAATCCGGAGTCCCCTACGGCGTGCCTCACAATCAAATGGTGGTATTTGTGGTATTGGCAGGTAACACCTCAGAATGTAAGCTATTTTTTAAACGTTCCTGGCCGAGTGCATGCTCTGGTTACATATTATATAGATGTACAGTCTCGTCATTTCGTAGCACATACACACTTCGGCGGATTTGCCAAGAACCAGGTAGTGCAAAATAAAGGAAGTAAAAAATATCAAAGAATTAAAACAAACGTTGTTTATTTGACTTCTTTCTCGTCACTTATTCACTTCACTGAAACATACTTGAGCTTTTTTTTCGTTGCCAACTTGTTAACTGTTCTGCTTTTCTATACGGGCATCCACGCAGTCACACTTACCGATTATTGGGTATTGGCCAAGAAGAGACGCATACACAGTTGCAAATACCCAGTGGCCCATGTTGTCAATTCGGGCACATAAGGCACGGCACCGTGGCCACTGACACAAGTTTTCTACTTGCTAATACAGCTCCCGCAAGATGGAGGAAGGGCTAATCTTCCTCGCGGGTTTGTGCCACGTTCGGAAGGACTAAACATCGACATCGAAAGCAAGGGCGCCCGGTAGGGTCACGTAACCGGAAGTGAGCCACATCTCTCTAACCACTCCCACGGTACATGTTAGAGTGTTGCGAACCGCACGCGAATAGACCAGCCAAACAGGATGCACGGTTGGGCTAGTTGGTATTGCATTCTCGGAAAGACTAGAGTTCAGCAACGATATGGCACGAAGAAGGTAAAGCCTGCTTCGTGTCTCGTCTTTTCTAGAACCCACCGCGGTGCCTTAGTGGCCACGCCGTTGCGCTGCTAAGCACGAGGTCGCGGGATCGAATTCCGGCCGCGGCGGCCGCATTTCGATGGTGGGGAAATGAAAAAAAAAAAAAAAAAAACTCGTGTCTCCTGCCCTGAGGGCACCGTAAGGATCCCCTGGTGGTCAGAATTAATACGGAGTCTCCCACTACGGTGTGCCTCATAATCAAATCGTGGTTTTGGCACGTAAATCACTTGAATTCAATGTAGTTCATCTTATCTGCAATCAAGGCTTTCAGAGAACCAGCAGATTATATTACGAGGCGGATGTATTACGAGTACTCGCCAGTGGAATAGGAATTTCATTGCGGGAGCGCTCCATGGCAATTGAAAATGACCCGTCGAATGGGTTATTAAAAACCTAAATACTGGGGTTTATCGTACCAAAAGCACGATATGATTATGAGGCACGCCGTAGTGGGGCACTGCGGGTTAAATTTGACAACCTGGGGTTCTTGAACGTAAACCCCATGCAAGGCACGCGTTTTTTTTTTTTTTTTTTTTTTCATTCCGCCCGCACTACAATGCGGCCGCTGCGGCCGCGATTCCATCCCGTGACCTTGGGCTTAGCAGCGCAACACCAAAGGCGCTGCACCACCTCGGCGGGTTCAAATGACTTATAAAATTCCCACAGGGGTCCCTGACCCTAGTTTCTCCGTGCGGCAAAGCGTGGGGGTTGCGCCGCACCACGGGCATGTGTTCCTAAATTGTGTAGGATACATCTTGCTTAGTATGTGTAAGCTAGAGAAGGTTCCTGTTTGCAGCCTCCGCCAACTAGCTGCTTCTTGCTGTGTTAAGGCTATGTGCGGGAGAGCCGGCTCACCAGCTGCGAGCTCGCCGCCCAAAGGGCAATGGTGCAGCACGCAAGCGAAGCAGCGCGGCTCAGTGGAGCCCTGGACTAGGGGCGCAACCCTGCTAAGAAGGTCAAGCGTCTGCAGCGATGAAGACGAAGACCGAACGCTAAACGCTTAATGGACCAAATAATGTTTTCTCTCTCTCTCTCTCTCTCCGTGAAGCGCCAGTATGGCAAAGCGTTCCCTTTTCTTTTTTTCTCAGTGATCTGGCGGCACTGTGGAAGCTCGCGCGCACTGCAACGTGTATAGTAATTCAATATGCTGAAAATGCCGCCAGAAATAATGTTATGGCGGACTCACCAACGAACTCAAGCGCATCTAGTTTTATTTGTTGCGAGACGAGTTTGAGTATCCCTATACTAGCATACACTTTCTAACGTGTGTGCTTTCTTTTTGTAACAACCGGCACACAGCCAAATTACCTCTATAGTGGGTTAAGCCCACATTGCCTTAACAACAGCAGCACCAAGCGAGGGTGAGGCAGCTGAAGTAGAAGAACAACGGGGTGGGAAGCGGACGCCTGCTCGCTACCTGCAGTGGCGGCGCGAAGCTCCCGATGGCTTCCTGGCCGTCAACTTCAGCGGGGAGCATGTCGAAAAGTTCCGTGAGCGAGGCCAGCATCACTTCCGTCGGCAAGGTTCCGACAGCGCTGCTCTGCTGCCGTCTGTTCAGACCTAAGATAAGCGGCTGTGGATGTGCCCTGTTAGTGCTCTGTGCAACGTGCTTTGTCGCCGCCGTGACGATAAACAGAGGCCTCGGGGCCTGGTCATCCAGTGAGCGCTCATCCCTATTCTATAGACCAGTACCTGATTGTTACTGCTGTGAAGGATACACATTTCCGGATATGTGTTCGAACAACAACGGAGACAAGCAATAGAGTGGATTAGCATCTGTAGGTTTATTGCTGGGCGTGAAGCGTTTATGTTCGTCTAGAATGCAACCTGTTCATGTCCATGCAAAGCATGGACAGCGGAGGGGGGAGGGGGTGGAATGAAAGAGTGCCATGAACGAGATAAGGAATCGAGTGTGTAACGCAAGGTGAATGGCGGGAATTAAGTAGCAGAACCAACCTAAAACTAAGGCCCAACTAACCAACTAATCCCAATCAACCTTTGCCTTTACGGCATTCATATGCATTATAATTTTCCACTCTCCTCCCCCTCCTCCGCTCGTGCCCCATTTTACCTGGGCATGCTTTGTATTCTAGCATAAATGTAAACGCTTCAAGCGCAGTGATAATGCTTCAGTTGCATTACAGTGCTCGTGTTTGTCACCATTGCTGTTCGGTCATGTATCAGCAAATACGTTGCCTTCACAACAATAATAACCAACCACCTAAACTACTAATACACTCGTATCCTCAGCCCAATGATGTTACTGGAGGGTAGATAGTCGGATGATCATCAAAGGTCGCATGAAGCGCTTTCTTTTCAGTCGGTATAGTCACAGAGTTTCCTACAAAAAAAAGTATACTGATAAATTTGTAGCTGGTGGTCGTTCTAAATGTTAACCAAGGTTACTACACAGATCTGTCTAACCATCATGCTTGTAGCTTCGTATACCCTTGTAGCGTTGTTTCTTAGACTTTATCTTTTTAAATTTCCAGAAATCTGCCGAAATAATGTACTTGTATTTCAACGCTATCTATTCACGATTCATCAGTGATCCAAGCAGCGCTCCATCTCTGCTATCACCAGTATCGGCCGGCCGAGAAACGCTGATGATAAGATAATTGAGCAAAAGGAATTTGTCCATTATTCTGGCCCATACTCTTTCCAGATATATGAAGGCAACAAGTTCACGCGCATCTACATAACTATTATAAATAACAGCGTTTATAATGCAATCATTCGTTGAACATTAATTTGCTAAATCACAAAGCAGTTCGACGTCAGATGCACAAAGCTTAAACACTCCCATGTACCAGGGATATTTCGAAATCTGACAGAAATATCAGGCTTGCAGCCCCGTACGCGCGTGTCAGTGTTCGCTATAATAATTCCCGTAGGCAACTCTGGTTATACTAGTTGTTCTGGTCTCTACACAGCAGCTTTGCTTTGGCGCTAAAGTGTAGACAGTAACTCAACTCCAAAAGCGAGCTCCTGATTATCTACACAATTTCTTATGGGATAACAAAGAAGTTTTCACGGGAAATCACAATCTCAGTGCGTATTATTAGGCTAATTTTAAGGCCGCAGTCTACACCATAATTTATGCTCTTTGAAATGGAGTTCATTGTGAAACCGCAAACAGAGGCCCTATAACGCAAAACTATTCCAATGTGTTTTTATACCAATTTCCTGACGCCAAATTTACGTAACCGCCGACGTAAGCTTGGGCTGGTTACCCGAAGTGTTGTCGGAACAGCCCAATTAAATTCTCTCCTCGTTTAAAGGAGGCCACTTAAAGGAGGCCGCGCTAAATGCGTATGCTCGCGCACCCGTACACATGGGGCTGCCTCAACAGGCCGCCAACAAAAGAAAAAAAGCCCGAAACGAAACGCAATGAAGAACAAACTGATCTAAAGCAACGCATTAGATAACCGTATACAAAAGCTTGTTTTTTAAGGACTAAAATGTTCTTCATTTAATACTGAGCCTATTGAAAGAACATTTTCGCACAATTACGATCAAGAACATCAAACTATTTGTAAGTGCGGACGCGGCCACTGCGAAAGGTATCTATAGCCTCCGCAGAGTTTCACCTATGTCTGAAAAGGAGTACAGACAATGGTCCGTATTCTAGTTCACTCTAGACTCCACCAACAAATGCGTACTTTGCACGGCCGCGCGCGATCGCGCGCACCGTATCTTGAAAGGGATCTGAAGACGGCTCATACCTTTGTGCGCGCTGTGCTCAAGCCGCTGCTACGTTGAAGCGGCAGACCGCGCAAAGTTACTTCGCTTGCTGCTGCTGCCGCGCTTGCTTACACCAGCGTCCAGCGTTTTGCAGCGAGTGTCCGCCCTCATCGGGTGCCATGTGCTCATGTTTTCTGCGTGTGGTGACACCATGCTTGTTAATTCACTTAGTAAGCGAATGTTTGCGTGTTCGAATGTTTGAATGTTGGAATGCGTGTTGGTGAATGTTTGCTTATTAAAGCTGTATACTAATTCGCTATCGCAATCGATGCTTCGCCTTTCGAGCGAAACTACGACTTTCTTTCCCTATGTATCATTTCTGATCTATTGCTAATAAATACTGAGATAGATTTCGCGATCGTCAATATTTGCTATAGCTAAGGCTACTCCACTCGTAGTTATTTATGTACTATCTCACTCAAAAAGAAACACCTTTGCAGGTGATCTGGCAACGGTCCATCAAGTACATTTCACCTTGCAATATGAGTAGCACCAACTCAAGGTGGCCTAAACCAAGTCAGAGTCAGTAATAAATGGGGCTGCAGAAAATTGAAATGCTAGCATGCTTTGAATATGCTTTGTCGCCGGGAAACCAATAGCGTCTTCCAAGTTTCCTTCCCTGGTCAGTCTTTGCTGCAGAAACGGTTGTCCCGAAGGGAGCTATCCATCAAGCAGGCTGGAGGGCAGTGACACGAAACAGAACAACCGCATCCGTGAGTAATATTTGTTTCACCTCGTGCTGACTGCATTTGTCATCTGTGGCTATATGGTACTCTAAAAACATTAAGCGGCGATTTCAACATGAGAGCTAACATCATTCACGCCGTCAGAGAACAGGTCATGGATAACAGATTACACACTACGTAACGACACCTTGACGCAGAGACAGCTACAGACTCGACGACACATACCAAATCGATTTTTTTTTTACGGTCAAGCAGCACTAGATACTGTTAAATAGTGGACTAGTGAGGGACCGGCCAAGAGCCCTTATTTCTGCCACACTACTATTCCGCGCGAATGGAATTTTTACAGAGGGCCCTTAAGTACTACAGTGAATTGAATGTTATTTGTGTGAAACATTTTCACATATGCACATGGATAAATACAAATTTCCTGCGCTTGATTCGGTAAATGGAGGCTCTAAGCGTTCAACGTCGACAAGCCAACAGGCTGCAGTTAACAGTGTGTGCTGATTACAGTAACCAAATCTTACGAACTTTCGTATTACAGTGAAGCGGTAAGGCGGCATTTGGTTTATCCGGAGCACTTCACTTCAAATAAATAAAATTTATATTACGTAAAACGCAACAGGAGTTCAATGGCTTCCGCGTCCACCTCCGGACTACACGTTGCCACAGGGACTGAATTGATCCCCAGTAGCGATGAACGAAGAACCTTTTTTTTTTTTTTTGCCCTACAGGAACAGTAAAGTTGACGACAGGAAAGTGTCTTGATGAGAACAACGATGGCGTAACGGGAGGGATGGACACCGCAAAACTAGCCGTAACGTTTTAATTACGTTCACTGCACAAAAGCATTTACCTTGAAGCATCAGGAAGGTTTCATATCACAGTTAGAATACTTGTAAAGATTCCTATTCTGTTTACAGACAACTCTAAATACAGTGCGTGCCCGCTATCGGAGGCGGATGCTCGTGGAATAAGCCTATGTTTTGTGGCTGTAATTATTGTTACATAGTGAGTTTAACCTTGTAAGCCTCTCTTCCAATCTGCTCGAGGCTTGTTTGCTCACTTTCACTTGCTTGCACGAACAAGAAAGCACAAATGACGTATCTTTTACTCTGGGAAAACACCATTTCACCCTTGCTTCCGGATTAATAGGTTTCACTGACCTGAAGCGATGTCGCAGTACAAAGGCACTGTACCTATTTTGTGCGTAATTTAGTGTTGAAGAAATAAAGATAAGGGAGAAATTTCTGTGGATACATACATTTCACGAACCCAGAACAGTACGAAATAAATGAAGGGTTGTCAAGTACTGCAAAGGCAAGATTCGAGGAAATAAACATTTCACAGCGCGTAAAAGCATGGCGTCTTCAACATGGATACGGTGACGTTAAGATGTAGCAGTTATTTTTTCATGCAAAAAGTGTGAGCTTATATGTAAGATGGAGATTAGTTACCGTTGTTTGATAGCAGTATGGCGTACGTCTATTGGACCAAAGGCGTTTTTATCAAAAGAAGAAACTCCTAGATTCTTCATAGCTACATCTTTTCGTGTTAAAGGTATTTCAGGCACTTTCAGAACCTGTTTCCGCAGTTGGTATACCTGTACTTGTTTAGCAGCACTCAGTTCCCCATGATCACGTAGCTGTGCATATTAACCGCAAGCAAGCAATTTCCCAAGCTAGCAGTTCAAGAATTAGAGTGATCAACAGCGGTAGAATAAAGGACATCTCTCGCTGTATACATCCAGACACCTTCAGAGTTCATGTGATTACACTGTACAGGTTCGGTTAATTAAATAAGGTCAAAATTGGAATTGAAATTGAATGTTTTGATTGACTGCTGCTGGCGTCCTCTCAACTGTCAATTCTCCTTTGAACGTCTGCCTCGGTTAAAGATCTAAGAACTGCGACAGGAATATATTGCCGCAGTGTCGCCATAGCGTTTAGTGACAACCAAAAAAGCAAAGAAAATAGCGTTTAAAGAATGAACAGGTGAGCTGCCTGCTTACTGAAGCACCCAAGACAGGTGCTGTTAATACGCACTGTATAGACAGCTTTTTTTTTCCTTTCTTTTTTTCGGGGCACGACGCAGCTCCCTGCAGTCCGGAGGAGGCGACCAATTGGCAGCCACGCCGGTATAGCGCCGGCAAAACACGTGCACGACCGAAGACGCCCTCGCAAAGTGTTTGCTGCTGCCGAACGAGTCCGCGTCGCCAAAGAAGAAACAGAGGAGCAGGTCGTGCCACCGGTGGTCGTCGCCACCACTGCTTCCGGAAGTGATCGGGAGGCATCAGGACCACACCGGCGGCGAATTGCGCTTGCCCAGCACAGACGGTCCACGACCGCTAGATCCGAGTCCCCACGTGAGCCCCCGAACGATGCGGATGAAATCTTCCCGGACCAGGAAACTCCTATGCCGACAGACCTTCCTACTGGTACGTCAACATCTCTGTATCACAAAGCAAACGATGAATGTCTAGCGACTCCGAACGAACTTGCTTGAAGACTTTTCCGTGTGGAACGCCAGTAACTTGATATTTGTCGTAAGGGACAAAAGATTCCCATCGGTCCGGCATGTGTCACCTGTAAATTTCTGGTGTAAACTAAAAAAAAAAAGGTACTAGCAAGAGTCTACTCGTTGCACTGAGCGTGGCCGGTATTCGCGTGAAAATAAGAAAAAATTCCCAGCGCAGATGGAATGCAAACTTCGCCTTCAAATTGAAGTAGTTTAGAATTTTTTTATTCGATTTATTTTAACATGCACACATGTCGAGGTTGAAAAAAAGTAGGCTACTACTAAACTTGTAGCCAGCCTGCCATGAAAATCGGTAAACGTGGAACGTAGCACATTTAAATCTCCTTTTAATAAGGCATCTTGAAAACGAACAATAATTGCGAAATCACCACCGGTGCCAGTAGCACGACTTACAAGGACCACTTATGCAGCTGGTGTGCCACGTACCAGTGCACGAGAAGAAAGGGGGTTAACCGACGGGTACGATTTTTATTAGCCATATCATAAGAAGCCAACAAACACTGACACCAAGGACAACATAGGGGAAATCGCTTGTGCTTAATAAATGAAATAAAGAAACGATAAGTTAATGGAAAATGTAAGTCGATGAAAAAACAACTTGCCGCAGGTGGGTTTTATTTTTCATCCACTTTCATTTTCCATTAATATATCGCATCTTTATTTCATTTATTAAGCGCAAGTAATTTCCCCTATGTTGTCTGTTGGCTTCTTATGACAGTACCAGTGCACGTGGCACACGAGCTGCATAAGTGCTACTTGTAAGTCGTACTACTGGTACCGGTGGTGATTTCGCAATTGTTCATTTTCAAGGTACCTTAATGTAAGGACATTTAAATGTGCTACGTTAATTGAAGAAAATTATACCATTTAGCGTATTTACACGCAGTGTTATTTGTGTCCTTTTAGAAATGCAATATATTTCAACGTTTCATTCAATGTTCGACGGCCTATGTTTTAAAGACAGTGCAAAATCTGTTTATTGAAACCCAGAGAGTTCAGCTGGAGCAAGTTGGCTTACGCAATACTCTGCAGGCAATGTGTCGAAAGAAAATAACTTTCATTTTCGTCGAGTCATATGGAATCGGCACGTGAACCACGTGTAGCTGGAAGTATCGCTTTCGAGTTGCCGAGAGTGTACGGGTTAATTCTTTTGCGTGAGCCTTTATACAAGTTATACGAAATTATAGCGGAGCACCAAACTTACGAAAATTACTGTACTCAGTGGCTCCAAAATTTATTTTTTCTCTTATAGCTCACGCTAGACTGCGCGATTGGAGCCCTCCGGTGGACTGGGTCTTACAATGACCGATTGTTTCGCATTTACTTCGTTTATTGCGCTTGCTTGAAACATGCCATGTCCAAGATAAAAGTGTCGGCCACTGTCGTGGCGAAATAGCCGGACACAGAAGTTGTGACATCTGGCACAATAAGCTTGTCCATGTGGCCTCTCGAACCCGCCATGGTGTCTCAGTGGCTATGGTGTTAGGCTGCTGAGCACGAGGTCGCGGGATCGAATCCTGGCCATGGCGGCCGCATTTCGATGGGGGCGAAATGCGAAAACACCCGTGTACTTAGATTTAGGTGCACGTTGAAGAACCCCAGGTGGTCGAAATTTCCGGAGTTCTCCACTACGGCATGGCTCATAATCAGAAAGTGGTTTTGGCACGTAAAACCCCATAATTTAATTTTAAATGTAGCCCCTTGAAGCAACTCGTCCTGGCAACGACAATCTTTAAAGGTCGCCCAGTATGCCATATTTGTATTGTAATTTTTCAAACTGGAGAACTAATGGCCTCAAATGTACGGGCCGTTTTAAGGCACGTCTTTTTTATTAGACATGTATTAATTGCGTATGGCGCGAATGTATGACCAGTCCTTTTATCACCATATTTTTGGTAAAATTTCTCTGCTGGCGTTAACGATCATCCCCGCCTTAGTAACACTTCCAAGAATGTCTCCAGATTAAAACGCATGTCCACGTCAAGTGTTTTTTGAATCCTTTTCAACTGGGAACGTAAAGTTAAATTTTGAGAACACTTTCGCGGTGGCTTAAACACTAAATTTGCGTGCTCTATGCCTTAGTTTCTACACGCTGTTTTATATTCTATTATTGCACTACTTATGGTACTGGTGTCAAGTAACCATTGCCATTTCCTTCAAACGTGCAACCCGCCGTGGTTGCTCAGTGGCTATGGTGTTAGGCTGCTGAGCACGAGGTCGCGGGATCGAATCCCGGCCACGGCGGCCGCATTTCGATGGGGGCGAAATGCGAAAACACCCGTGTACTTAGATTTAGGTGCACGTTAAAGAACCCCAGGTGGTCGAAATTTCCGGAGTCCCCCACTACGGCGTGCCTCATAATCAGAAAGTGGTTTTGGCACGTAAAACCCCATAATTTATTTTAAATTTTTTTCAAACGTGCCTTCTTCAATGCTTGCACTCCACCTCAGTGTGGCTTCCTTGTGACGGTTGGGTTTGGTCCCTCAAATTTATCCACTGCATCAGATCATTCAGCGACACAAAGCGGCTCTATACACTGTGGTTTTCTTATGCATCTCTTCGGTAAATTCGTTATTTTAAACACGTTAAACAATACGCTACAAGCTTAGCAAAGAATTTAGCAAAATTACAACTTAGCCAGGAAGCTAAAGTATGCAGATCTGTTGCAATATCTTTCAATGGCTTCATGCTTGCAATAATCCCAAGCACTAGTCATATTGTGAGGGCACGAGAGCGCCTCCCGTACTAGCAACGAAAACCGAAGCCGCATCGACGTGGCATCAAACTTACTTTATTGGCCAAAGCAGAGAAAAAAAGCCCCACAGCTTGGCCGAACCGAGCCAGGTCCGAAGTAGTACAACCTATATTGGAAGAATTCGCTCAGCGTTGGCTGAATTTCTGTATTAAACTAAGTGCTCATTAATCAAAGTTAACAGGATGTCTTACATAAGCTTCCCGTTGTCGGTGCTTCGAATTCATGCCGCTTTGAGTGCATGGGCATCGACGAACAGCAAAAAACCCCACTTGGAAGTGGACCAGATATCAGTCAACACTAAAGAAAATTTCTTATTCGGGGTTTTTTTATGTGCCGATACGAGGCATGCCGTAGTGGGGGACTCCGGATTAATTTTGACCACCTGGGGTACTTTAGCGTGCACCCATGCATGGTACACGAGCATCTCTTTTTTTTTTTTTTTTTGCCTTTCGCCCCCATTGAAATGCTGCCGCTGTGGTCGTGAATCGAATCCGCGACCTCATTTTTAGCAGCGCATTGGCATAGCCACAGCGCCACTGCGGTGGGTCGTCAAAGAACACTGAACGGTCATCTTACTCTTGGTGTAATGCCTTCTTTTTCAACCAGTGGCCGAGACTCTTCAAGATGATGGGGATCAAAATTCTGATGGAACAAGCAGTGAATCAGACTCTGGTGAAACGGTGAGCACACGCATAGGTGATATGAAGGATTGTTGCCGGGGCCACTAGCTTGAATGCAGCTTTAGATCCAGCACAGCGAGTTTCCTGCCGGGATAATGTGTCGTTTATATTGCAGTTCTTTTCACAATTCATCAGTGTGCCCGAGCAGCGCTACGCATACGTTATCGCCGTGATCCGCCGGTCGTGAGTGGCTGATGATGAGAAGGATGTAAAATTGAGAGAAATAAAATGTTACATTATACCAGCTCGGGTTTTCCGAAGTACGCGATAAAGTAAGAAAGCTTGACAGACAGAAAAACGAGCCTAGACGTCAAAACCACTTGAAAAGAGAGATAAACGAGAAGAAAGGGGGTTAACCGAGGGGCCCGATTTTTACAAGTCATATCATGAGAAGCCAACAAACACTGACACCAAGGACAACATATGGGAAATTACTTGTGCTTAATAAATGAAATGAGGGAACGATAAGTTAACGGAAATTAAAGTGGATGAAAAAACAACTTGCCGGACTAATTTCTCGTTTATTACATAACGAGGGTCTCGAATTCGGCAACATTGATGCCTTCAGGTAGCATATGTGGGTTTATTGACCAGTTCCCTTCACCGAAAAAGATCACGTTCTCGTGACGCCTGCGGCAACAAGGACATTTCACGTCCGCCGCCAAGGTCTGAGTGGTGGCGCTGGCTAACACTCCCAGGGTTCTACTAGTACACATAAATACACAAGAAAGTGAATGGGGAAACAGCGCCGCGGTAGCTCAATTGGTAGAACATCGCGCGCGAGATGCGAAGGTTGTGGGTTCGGTTCCCACCTGCGGCAAGTTGTTTTTTCATCCACTTTAATTTCCATTAACTTATCGTTCCTTCATTTCATTTATTAAGCACAAGTAATTTCCCCTATGTTGTCCTTGGTGTCAGTGTTTGTTGGCTTCTCATGATATGACTTGAAAAGAGAGATGCTTATATAAACATTTATTGTCGTTTGTGCTTTTAGAAGTAGCAATGCTTGCAGTCTGTGTTACGCCATGTCACTGCAATGCGAAATTTTCGTGTTTTGTTAGTTGCATAATTACATGTCAAAGTATCGCGTGTTCGTTGCAGCTATGGAGTTATTCTGGATATTCGAATGCGGTGTCACAAGGAGCGGGGGGTTACGCGTGCACAATTAGCAGCGAATCGTTTGCAACAATGGTGTAGGCCAGCTCATTCACAGCATGTCTTTGAAAATGCAGGACATTTATTAATGCGACAGATATGCGGCTAGCTCGGAACGAGAGCAAACATCTATTTATATATTCGCCCCATGAAAGCAGTCGTCGAATCGCTCTTTGGCATCTCGTTGCAGAACGTGTGAGAGCACACTGGCGTTAAAACTAGTGCGATTTTGCCAAGATGTCTCTTCTCATAACGAGTTGACTCCAGAATTCCAGAGATCATTTATAGTGACCAACATATTAAGTAATAAACGAGAAGAAAGGGGGTTAACCGAGGGGCCCGAGTTTTACTAGTGATATCATGAGAAGCCAACAAACACTGACACCAAGGCCAACATAGGGGAAATTACTTGTGCTTAATAAATGAAATGAAGAAACGATTAGTTAATGGAAATTAAAGTGGATGAAAAAACAACTTGCCGCAGGTGGGAACTGAACCCACAACCTTCGCATTTCGCTTGCGATGCTCTACCAATTGAGCTACCGCGGCGCTGTTTCCCCATCCACTTTCTTGGGTATTTATGTGTACTAGTAGAACCCTGGGAGTGTTAGCTAGCGCCACCACTCGGACCTTGGCGGCGGACGTGGAACGTCCTTGTTGCCGCAGGCGTCACGAGAAGGTGATCTTTTTGGGTGAAGGCAACTGGTCAATAAACCCACATATGCTATCTGAAGGCATCAATGTTGCCGGATTCGAGACCCTCGTTATGTAATAAACGAGAAGAAAGGGGGTTAACCGAGGGGCCCGATTTTTATTAGTTATATCATGAGAAGCCAACAAACACTGACACCAAGGACAACATAGGGGAAATTACTTGTGCTTAATAAATGAAATGAAGAAACGATTAGTTAATGGAAATTAAAGTGTGTCGCCCTACAGTCAATGCATACATTGCAGGCGGGTTGACTGAACTCGCCTCGTCTGGACCTTCTGCACTTTCTAGTAATTCAATAAGAATGGCTTACTTGAATTAAATTGAATTTTAGTGTTTGACGGGCCATCACGACGATCTGATTATGAGGCACGCCGTAGTGGGAGACTCCCGTTTTTATTTTAAACACCAGGGGATCCTTAACGTGCCTCCAATGCCCGGGACACGTGCGTTTTAGTATTTTGCGCCCACCAAAATGCGGTCGCCCAGGCCGGTATCTGATCCAGCGACCTCGGGCTTAGCCCCGCATCACCATAGCTGCTAAGCCACCACGGTGTGTAATAAGAATGGTTCGCTTTAAGCAGCTTACAAACTCACTTGTTTCTATTTTTAATATTCCACTTCTGTCCATGAGTGAACACAACACTGTACGTGTGCCTGGCAACATGGTGTTCCCTTCTTCCTTTACTGGCATTGCCATGGTACCCTAGACAACCGAAACCATTTGTTTATTATGTACAGGCTCTTTGGTTCGTGGGACATCTAACTTTAATAGAGTTGCCTGCATGTACCGATGTGGTATACAAGCCCCATTTTTTTTCGGCATGAGGACTCAGCGCAAATTTACATTTTATGTTACTTTAGAAATAAGAAAACAAACAATATTTGGTTCGGTGTTTGTTGGTCGTTTTTTCTCAAATTTCCGTATTCGGTTTCAAAATTTTACTACTCGAACTATTCCTTTACGCAGATACCTACTGTTAGTCATGTTTAGCAGCTTGTTAACTGCTTGATGCATGGCGTTTTTTTTTTTTGATCAGACAACAGATATTATATCACCCGAAAGTACAGTGATGTGGAGATCAATACTGGAAAACTCGTCCGAGCCTTACTCGCTAACCAGCGAGGCGATGTCTATGTCTCCCAAATTCACGAGTGTCACCGATTCAAAGGAGGTAAGCAACTTGCTTTTATATTCTTTGCAACCCTCGACAACAACGTGGTACGAACTTATAGTTTGATTACTTTTGCACGATTCGTGGCAATGGTCATTTTTCTTTGTTTGTAGTGCCCACTTTGCGTTGTACCAGTGTGGTCCGCTCTTGCAAAGAACACTAAAAAAAATTTTCGCCTCTCACTTTATGACGGCCTAGCTTCAAGTGGCTGCGGAAGCAATGACACTGGACTACTTTAGTGTGTCGAAAAGAGTTAGAGCTACCAACTACAAGTTATCTGCTGCAAATCTAGGCTATTTCCGTCTCGGTAGGGGGGAAATGTCTGAGCATGCCTCGCACTCAAGTGTTCGCTTTAACGGTGGTGGCCTCTGTACAGGAGACGCATGCGTAAACGTGTGGATTGGACGAATGTTCGAGGTTTCAAATACTAACCGAATATCACACGCTAACTGTTCGTATTCGTATTCAAAAAGTAACTACATTCGGTATTATTTTCAATATCGAAACTAACCGAATATTGCGCCTAAACCGACTCCTAATGCCTCGCTAAACAAGATATTGCAAATTATGCTCAAAATATTGCAAACCCCATGCTCAACGCGGTATATAGCTTAGTGGCTACGGCATTGCGCTGCTCAGCTCGAGGTCGCGGGTTCGATCACTCGTGCGCATTCGTCATAAGCCTTTCCTTTTATATACGGAGTGTCTAAGCCTGCGTCGGACATACGCGAGAACAATCCAGTTTGTCGCCTTAAAGACACGGTGGATTCATGAGGACAAAGCGCTTCCGCAAATGCATTCTGCGAAGCTTCGCGCAACCTTCAAACTACGGTGGTCAGAGTGTACATACCCCAGAGGTGCTTATCATATCCGCGTATCTTCCTGTCACGAAATGTGCTAGGTGAAATCCGGTGAGGACCTACGAACAGTAGCACACCTCCACGGCAAACAGCGCCAGCGCGGAGAAAGGATCGTCATTCTAACAAAACAGGCGTTTAAGAAGTGGCTCCGGGCGTGAAATACGTTTTTCAGAACAAAATGCAGGAGTGCAAGGCACGAAAATCACCCAAGAATTCACCTTCTAAACGCCGAAATGAACAAAAGTAATGCGCCAAAAGCACGAACAATTTCGCGCCACTCGTAAATGTGACGTGAAAATTTATTTCGTGAGCTCTTCTGGTTGCGCAGCAGTAGCGTCTCTGACTTGCCACTCAGTGGTGTGGGCCTGGGTTCGACTTCATGTCGGGGCTCATTTCTTTCGTTCTTTTTTTTTTTCAGCAGTAGCCGGTCTGAGTCTTCGAAGACATTTTTGACACTTAGATTTGCCAATTGCCAACGAAAGCAACGTGCTCGTCCCCCACTGCCGCTCGACAGTCTAATCTATTGCACCACCGGATCAGGCCTATTAAGAACGCTTACTGCGCTGTCCATACAATGCGTTAAACTGCACTGGCCTTGCATGAGCTCTGTAGTGCATTTAAGAACGGCGCAATGAGTCTAGTTAAACACGTGAACCCAGTGTCGAATGCGTGAGGCAACCCGGCTGCAGCGACGACAAACTGCTCTGTCATCCTCACTTGTCAGATGTACGGAAGTGGCGTAAGAATTCCTCGCCGCGTCTTGCATACTGTCGCAGGTAAAAAAAGAAGAAAAGAAAAAAAAAGAAACATTAGTTAGTAACCATTCCAGGTATACAGGGCTGTAATCGGAAATCTTATAACGCAGCGTATACAAAACGGCCTACTTGCAATCGCATGCGCATTTGTAATATTTAATCACTGACTGGCTGAACGTTGCGGTTTCCTCCGCATAATTTTTCGTCCTATTTCGGCGCCTGTTAGAACCAACTCTTGCGCGCGCCCCATGGTCCACACTACACTCTCACCTATTACGCGTTCAACACAAAGAGCCGCTTCCGGTTTCGGCAGGAAAGCGAGACCCCCCCTCCTCATTGCCGCGCCGACACCGGTTACCGTCGAAGTTAGCCGCTGCATGTATAGTATCCATCGCATCTGCGCAGAACCCCATCTGTACAACATTTCACTACTTGAAGCAGACGAAGCAGCATCAAACTGGGAGTGTGTATGCCATGCGGACAGAGCTGAAAATGCTTATAAACGTATACGCAGACCTACGAAGTCTCATACGATGCCATAACACTCGCTACCAATTTTCAAGTTTTTATTAGAGGTCTGCACAGCGATGTGATTAAAACACACTCCCGAAGAAGCGTCGACCAAGAACTGCTTTGAAGCTTCAAAGCAATCGGCATACGGCAAGAATCACTGTCACCTGTTTGTGAACAATTAGTGAAGGCGACTTGAAGAGCGGTCAGTGGAGCTAACTCTTCGGAGGAGAGTTATGCTACTCCGCTTCTGTTAGTTAACGTTTCTGTTGCTTTTTGGATCGCCGAGTCGACTTCGACATCTTTGTAATTGCGAAATGCTGCAACACGGATGCATTTGAGCCAATCACGTAAGGGGAATCACTTAAGTAGCAGGGCACAATTGCATCATTGGTATATTTGCTAGAAGCACACTTTGCCTTAGCATCGCATTGGGGGGCACTGAAATGAACGCGTTTTTGTTGCTGTGAAAGCGGCGCATCAACGCTGTGGAGGCAGATGCGGTAATTGTTCTAGCTGTGATGGTACGCCGATCTGCGCTGCCTGCGGTCACTCAGGCACGCTTTACCGCAATACGCACTGTAAGAACGCTGACGCGAGGGAAACATGTACGGACCTGTACAGAGTGCTGCACAGAATGCTCGACGTGTCTTAACGTGAAACAAGCAAAAAGCACCTAAATACGGGGAGCGTAGTCATATTGTAACACTGCTGTATGCGTCTAACGCACCTGCAAAAAAAAAAAAAAAAAAACGAAGACGTTGGACGTAATTATCTTTAGCCACATCCATTGGGAAAAGTCGATATTCGCCCAACTCTAGTAAATGAGTCTCAGCGTACACGGAACGAAACTACAAATCTAAACATGTTCTATGGTGTCTAAAATGCTCACATGCATTTATAGTGACGTAAAATTCGTTTATTCGCATTCTCTCACTCTTCCTAATTGACGTACCCATCGTAGCATCTTCTCGTGTGTAATTTATATGCTACATTACAGTTGAGATCTGAACACTTCTTCTTGACCTGATCACGCGCATCTGTTTATATTTATGCAAAAGCATCAAATGGCCCATTGAGCGAAAGAGCCGGCGACTATAGCAGAAAAACGGCACCGAAATTCCCATTGGCTGCGACGCCACTTCGCGTGCGCGCCTCGACGCTGCAGCGCGGGCGAAAGGAAACACCTGCTGCCCGGCTTCCGCGCCAGGTGTTGCGTGAGGGGAAAGGGCATCGCCGCGACGCCACGTCACCCAAGCTCTCGGAAGGCTGTGTTATCCGCACGTTCTTTGTCCGTGCAAGCTCTCGCCTGCATTCTAATTTCGCCCCGATAATCCCTATAAAGAAATTAATCTATAGAAAGACAGAATAAATTCCCAAGGAAGACCATTGGCGGTAGTGAGTTTCGAACCTATCACCCCACACTCAGAAGCCGAGTGTGTTACCCCCTGGGGTAAGCCAATTAGCCAACCGTATCAACGCACTCGCTTCCCCGCCAGGAGTTCATAACTCGAAGGACCGCTCAGTGGCGTTCAATTGGGCATTAATGCTTTCGCATTCACAACTCGTAATAAGGGCTTAGGTGTCCTCGGGGTTTTTAAGGTGGTAAGTGTGGCTGAAAAGTAAGCACGGATACCTGTCAGACAGTTTTTAGGAGAGCGTATATGGAAACACATATTTATAGACTTTCGACCTTCACCGCAGCCTGTCGCGACAATTCATCGCTTACTTGGCAATGTTTTCCTTCGAGCAGGAAACTGTGTTTGAAACTAACCGAATAGCAGGTGATTCAGAGCACCCGAAAGGACATCCACCAAGCGGCAGCATGGATACGTCTGCGTCTCCGCAACCTCAGAGTTCCACAGTAGACCTACTTGATTTTGTAAGGACTGCGTTGTTTGAACTTAACTTCTTCACTTTACCGATGTCACTGTGCCATGAGTCGCGTTTCCATTTCTGTTCTTTATTCATTTGCAGAAGATGTTACCTCTGCCAACGAAGGTGACAGAGGACGATGGGGAATTAGCAACAAACAAGTCCAATTCTACTGAATCTCCGTTTACCTTGAGCAGCACGGTAAATGCTTCAACCTTTTCCTTAAATTCAGCTGAGGGAAAGAAATAATGGAGCGCTTGGAGTCTGCGTCTCTAATCAGCACGAAGGCTGGGAAGCTTTGCGATGCATCTTTTGAATATCACCTATGCTCTTTCCTGCGTCCTTCGGGAATATCATCGCTCAAAATTACGATCATGCCACTCACCTCAGTCACGCTTTCATTTACGAGAATATCTAGTGCCCGAATACAAGCCCCCGCGACGGCTCTCTCTCTCTCTCTGGCTTAACAAAATCTAATTTTGAGGGTCAAGCAGTAAGTGTAGCTGAAAAGCAAGTACGGCATACCTGTCAGACACTTCTTAGGAAAGCTTATATAGAAACCCAAATTTCTAGATTTCCGACTTTCACCGTAACATGTAGCGACAATTCATCGCCTACCTGGCAATGTTTCCCTTCGCCCAGGAAACCGTGTATGAAACAAAGACAATCACAGGTGATTCAGAGCACCCGAAAGGTCATCCACCAACCGGCAGCATGGATACGTCTGCGTCTCCACAACCTCCGAGTTTCACAGTAGAGCTACTGGATTTTGTAAGGACTGCGTTGTTTGAACTTCACTTCTAAACTGTACTGATGTCACTGTGCCACGAGTCGCATGCGCATTTCTGTTCTTTATTCATTCGCAGGAGATGTCACCTCTGCCAACTAAGGTCACAGAGAAAGATGAGGAATTGCCAAGAAACGAGTCCAGTTCTACTGAATCTTCATTAACCTTCAGCAGCACGGTAAATGCTTCGCCTTTTCTTAAATGCAGCTGAGGAAAAGAAATAATGGGGCGCTTGGAGTCTGCGTCTCATCGGAGCCTGCATGCTAACAGCATGTGCCGCAGGCCATTGCGGAGGTGGATACACGTCGTATAAGTCATGTTTGGGACACCACTCATACAACACGGAAGCTCTAATGCGCTTAACTAATTGAGAATGAAGGAGCACGAGTATCGATGGTCCGTACCACCGCCATTACGGTTTCAATCAAGGCGTATTTTCTAGGAGAGGCCTAGAGGGGAGATGCGTAGACCTGCACCAGTAATGTATCGCAGGCACGTGCTTTATAATGGCCACAGAAGGAGTAAATGAAGGACATAGCCAGGGGGGGGGGGGGGGGGTGGTTCGGTTTCAGTACACCCTCCGACCACTACTTCGGCGATACTATCGCTTTTGCCCGAAAGTAGTGCTTAACAAGCCAATCAGCTCATTCGATTTTGCTTAACCAGCCAATCAGCCCGCGCTTGACGGCCGAGGCGATACTATCGCCGAAAGTGATCGTCGCAGAGTACACGTCCCCTGCCACGCTTCTGCCCAGCAGGAGTTGCCTCGCGAACTGTGCAGCGCCAGCGTGACGCACGCGGGTATAGTTAGAGCTGTACCTGAGGAGTCCCAAGTGCAACGCTAAAACCTTGCCATCGCTGGCACTAGTTTGCCCTTTGGGCGAAACCGCTGTGTTCGGTCGTATGAAACTTGCTAAATGCTCAAAACCGCCGTTCAAACTCTTTTCTTGCATTCTTGAACAGCTTACTTCTTCACACAGCGTGTCAGAGCCACATGTCACAAATAAAAAAAAACATCGTCGCCCCTTCCAGTCCGTGAACCTGGTCGAACAGCAAAGCTGTGTTAGTTTCACCGAGTGTTACGCGATGCAAGTCAACCTTCGCAAGCACTATATTGTAAAGTTCTTGTTTCACCATTCTTTTCCATCATTTTCCCTTTCGCGTGCTTCGCGTGGTGAACATGCTTTAGCAGTTCTTTATTTTTTTCGTTTCTCCCAGCGTTCTTCTGTTCCTTTTTTTCTGCGCGTGAGGCAGGCCTTACGACACCGAGCCCGTTCACGAGACAACTCTCGCTGAGGCTCGCGTTAGGCAGTTTCTTCCTCAGGAGTACGCACTACTCGTGGTCTTCCCATAGTTGCAGTTGGGATGGAATGTGCAGAACCACTAATCCAGGGGCGCTATAACGTAAGACTATTCCAAATGTTTTTATTCCAATTATGCAATCAGCCCACCGCGATTCGTCAAACTTTTTTGGAACATCCCCACTTCGCCTGCCCATCACGCGACGTCACGAAAACCGCGATTGCTCCCCACTTGATATGACGTGCACACACTGATTATGCGTAATTTGGCCGAAGGAAATAAAAATAGTTATTTCCGATTCGATGCCTTTTTGCCATTAGCCCTCGGCTATTGGTCAAAAGTTTTCAGGCTGCACTCACTTCACCTGCGTCTCACGCGAGGTCACGAAACCGCAAAAACTTACTGCGTCAAAGTGACGCGTACGCGTTAAAGATGCATTAATATGACGAACAAAACTGAATTTTCTCCTGAATAGGCGCAGACTGCCCCACTCCGAAAGGAATAAAAGATGGCTGCCGCCGATCTCTCCGACACTGGCTACTCGCCCCTGCCGGAGAGCATGCGTCTATTTGCTTGGAATAAAACTTCTTGCGTGGCCGTGTAAGGTATTCGAGCACTTTCGGCCCGCTTAAGACCTCGTTCTGCCAACTCTTCTTTGCTAAGAATCCGATTTAGCGTCATTCTTAAGCTTCCGTTGCATGCCGCCGTGAACGTGATTTTCGACCAGCCACTGCAAACAAAGTAAGCGAAAGCGGACCAATCGCAGACGCCGGCGCCGCCCTCTTCATCCAGTTATCATTTTTCAGTGCACTGGCTCGGCCCCATTCAATCCCTCTCCACTTGAGCGTGCTTCTTGCCTCTTGTCAGCCAATTAGATAAGACAAGCCGCTCAGTGTAGGCAATGTTATTCGTTTTCAAAGCAAACAAAAGTTACCTCTTATAAACGAAGAGAGCGTTTACTTGGCCTGTTCTGACAACCCTGCGGGTCACCACGCTATGCTTACGTCGGCGGTTACGCAAATTTGACGTCAGGAGATTGTAATAAAAACATATTGGAATAGTTTTACGTTATACGGCTCCAAAGCTCCGTATATTGGACGCAAGGCCAAACTGGAGATGCGGGCGCTGCAATCGTTTTGATCATTGGTTGGATTGATTTGACAATTGACGTCTTTGTGTCTCTTAAGGGTGTTACGCACACGTTCGGCTTCGACGGAGAGAACAACGCCAGTGACGGTATGCCCGCAGTCCTCCGTTGTCGCTTGCGTTCGATGTTTCGAGTTAGCTCGGTGGCCTGGTTAGCAGCATCCGCCCGGCATTGCCGATTGCGATTCTTGAAAATTAAATTGCTCCAAAATTAAATGTGACCGTCACGTAAGACAATGAACGGCTCACGCCCCTGTAAACCCGGCATCCTCTTTACGACGACCGAAGTGAAATGCTACGCTGGATTGACGAGCGGCAATGGAACTGACGTGGAAGAAGACGACGACGCTCGAGCCATTGCTGATGATGTTAGTTTTAGCGAACTCCAATTACTACGGCGCAGGGTCCGCATAAACAGCTTCACTGTAAAATAACATTTATATTAGCATTGCTTGACAGCCTCCTAGTCTTACATACGGCAGTACATTTTTTAAGCTTTTAGCATTATTAACCTATTTACATAAAGCGTTCGTAGTGGATATAGCCGCCTCTTCACCTATTGTTCTGTTTTTTCATCATCCTATTAGCTGATTCAGCTTTTCAAATAATATTTTTATCGTATTTGGTATTCACACTATACCCTTTAACTGAACACATGCGCTAATCCTCCTCAAAACACAGAAAACGGTACTTTGCAGTCACAATAAATTTCGCAACATTGTAATGGTCCGGCTCGCGGAAAGCACTGGAAAACCGTTTGCCCTTAATTTGTCACTACGTTGGTCATAAAGGTCCGAACGCGCCATAGACAACAATTCTGGCGCTTTTGGCGAAGCGTTGACAGCGAGAGCAAGGTTTAGCAACGTCCAACTCCTCAAAAGGCGTTCAAACAACAGAGGGGGGGAGGAGGTCATTACAAGGGGGTTGTCACACCTTAAGCGGTTCCGACATACGCCGCCGTGACATAAGTAGTGTGCGCATGCACACTGCTATTATGGTAACATTTAATGAAGGCACGTATGATCACATTTTCGCACCTATAAATTAGAAGTAATGTGGCAAGGTTTATTCAAGTAAAGTTTAATAAAAGGGCGCAGTTGTGCATTTTCGTGCACCTACAACATAGACGTTGTGCGGTCGCATTTATTAAAGGGCCCCTGAACCACTCTTTATCGAAGTGGAGAAAAACATTTGAAGTGAAGATAGGCTATTTCAGAACCACTTTGCCGCAAAAAAATGCGTTCAGCAGAAGCGTAGTTATCGGCAATCAATCACGGCCTCAGCTGTACTCCCCTTCCTTCTCCAATGCCTTGCATTTCGAAGGCTACGGCGGAGACGTCACCGTGGCGCGCAGTTCAAATTTCCGATTTGGTGCCTATGCCGCGCTAAACGTAAGCCAAACGTGGCTGTCCTCAGAGAGCCGCAGTGCGCTTAGCCACTGAGTTTCCTATGCGCTTAGCCAATGGATTCGTGGCGGCACCTCGCGGCGGCCGCGGTGTAGCCGACCGTAGCGACCAATAGCAGCCGCGTATTGGAGTGTGCTTTATGACGAAATAGAGCACACGGAAACCAGCGAGGAGCATGGGGTTTTTGAAACGAGACCGTTTGAGAAAAAAGTGATTTCGCGCTCCGCTTGCTAGCTCCACGGACCGCGTGCGACAGCAGAACTTGGCTGACATGTCCACAGCAGCGTATGCTACCCGCGGACTATTTTAATTCACCAAGCCCGAGGGGTCGTTCAAGGCCCCTTTAATGCCTAAGGATTCTTTGGCGAGCGCCCCAGCCCTGTCACGCGAAAAGTGTAATGCCTTGTATCTGCGCAAAAATGCGTAATTTGAAAAGAAATGCATTCATTACAGTAGTGTGAATAGACATCATTGGTAGCTTTTAGGCGATAAGGAACAATTTCAAGCAAAAAAAATGAAATAATATCCAGAGGTGCATGCGGCTCCTTATAAAATACATGGGGAAGCTTATAGCAGGGCTGAGTCAAATTGAAATTTGGAGTTGGGTCACCTTCAACAACGCCTCCTCTATTTTTCCAATGCCAATGCAATCGCTCGCTCCTCAATGGGTGCCGTTGGTGCGCCTTAGTTCAATGAGCAGTGACCGTGGATCACATGGGAGAGCTGATAAGCAGCGCAACCCTAAGGAGCTGCACGGTAACAGAGGGGGAAGAAGCAGCTGCGGCTCTAGCAGCGGCGAAGGGTTACCGTACAAACAGATCCTTGATAATACTCACAGACTCCAAAGAAGCATGCAGAAATCACATGGCAGGTAGAATCAACAAAGGTGCGCTTCGAATCCTGCTCGAGGCAGGGCTTCCGAACGAAAAGATACTGCATACAATTTTCTGGGTGCCGGGTCACACCGGAATAGAGGGTAACCAGTGGGCCGACAGTCTAGCTCGCGAGCTCACATACCAAGTGGGACAGTCAAAGGACCCGGATACCACTATGACGGTGGAACCAACGTAGGCGGAAATACTAAACCATCACAGAGGCAAACGGATAACATATCCACCACCCCACCCATCTTTAAAACAACACGCAGCAGTAGGCTGGCGAAGGCTGCAGACAGGATCATTCTCCAATCTACACATCCTACATAAAATCATCATCATCATCATCATCATCATCATCAGCCTGGTTACGCCCACTGCAGGGCAAAGGCCTCTCCCATACTTCTCCAACTGCCCCGGTCATGTACTAATTGTGGCCATGTTGACCCCCCAAACTTCCTAATCTCATCTGCCCACCTAACTTTCTGTCGCCCCCTGCTACGCTTCCCTTCCCTCGGAATCCAGTCCGTAACCCTTAATAACCATCGGTTATCTTCCCTCCTCATTACATGTCCTGCCCATGCCCATTTCTTTTTCTTGATTTCAACTAAGATGTCATTTACCTGCGTTTGTTCCCTCACCCAATCTGCTCTTTTCTTATCCCTTAATGTTACACCTATCATTCTTCTTTCCATAGCTCGTTGAGTCGTCCTCAATTTAAGTAGAACCCTTTTCGTAAGCCTCCAGGTTTCTGCCCCGTACGTGAGTACTGGTAAGACACAGCTGTTATAAACTTTTCTCTTGAGGGATAATGGCAACCTGCTGTTCATGATCTCAGAATGCCTGCCAAACGCACCCCAGCCCATTCTTATTCTTCTGATTATTTCACTCTCATGATCCGGATCAGCAGTCACTACCTGTCCTAAGTAGATGTATTCCCTTACCACTTCCAGTGCCTCGCTACCTATCGTAAACTGCTGTTCCCTTCCGAGACTGTTAAACATTACTTTAGTTTTCTGCAGATTAATTTTTAGTCCCACCCTGGTGCTTTAGCGTCGCTCGAACACATGTTCTGGTCTTGCGAAAGAATTGAAGACTCGGCGATCAAGGATGCGTCCAGGTGGGAGGCTGCACTTCGCAGCCCGGACCTGGATGAACAATTCTGGGCTGTCCAGCAGGCTCACGATGTGGCCGTGAGGCTTGGCCTTCCGGTCCCGACGTGGGAGCGGCCCGCTTAGTGATTAATTATCACTACTTGCAGGACCAAATAAAGTTTTCCTTCCTTCCTTCCTTCCTTCTGCTCTGCCTCTCCAGGTCAGTGAGCATGCATTGCAGTTGGTCCCCTGAGTTACTAAGCAAGGCAATATCATCAGCGAAGCGCAAGTTACTAAGGTATTCTACATTTGCTTTTATCCCCAATTCTTACAATCCAGGTCTCTGAATACCTCCTGTAAACATGCTGTGAATAGCATTGGAGAGATCGTATCTCCCTGTCTGACGCCTTTCTTTATAGGTATTTTGTTGCTTTCTTTATGAAGGACTACAGTGGCTGTGGAGCCGCTATAGATATCTTTCAGTATTTTTACGTACGGCTCGTCTACACCCTGATTCCGCAATGCCTCCATGACTGCTGAGGTTTCGACTGAATCAAACGCTTTCTCATAATCAATGAAAGCTATATATAATGGTTGGTTATATTCCGCACATTTCTCTATCACCTGATTGATAGTGTGAATATGATCTATTGCTGAGTAGCCTTTACGGAATCCTGCCTGGTCCTTTGGTTGACGGAAGTCTAAGGTGTTCCTGATTCTATTTGCAATTACCTTAGTAAATACTTTGTAGACAACGGACAGTAAGCTGATCGGTCTATAATTTTTCAAGTCTTTGGCGTCCCCTTTTTTATGGATTAGGATTATGTTAGCGTTCTTCCAAGATTCCGGTACGCTCGAGGTCATGAGGCATTGTGTATACAGGGTGGCCAGTTTTTCTAGAACAATCTGCCCACCGTCCTTCAACAAATCTGCTGTTACCTGATCCTCCCCAGCTGCCTTCCCCCTTTGCATAGCTCCCAATGCTTTCCTTACTTCTTCCGGCGTTACTTGTGGGATTTCGAATTCCTCTAGACTATTCTCTCTTCCATTATCATCGTGGGTTCCACTCGTACTGTATAAATCTCTATAGAACTCCTCAGCCACTTGAACTATCTCATCCATATTAGTAATGATATTGCCGGCTTTTTTTCTTAACGCATACATCTGATTCTTGCCAATTCCTAGTTTCTTCCTCTCTGCTTTTAGGCATCCTCCGTTCCTGAGAGCTTGTTCAATTCTATCCATATTATACTTCCTTATGTCAGCTGTCTTACGCTTGTTGATTAACTTCGAAAGTTCTGCCAGTTCTATTCTAGCTGTAGGGTTAGAGGCTTTCATACATTGGCGTTTCTTGATCAGATCTTTCGTCTCCTCCGATAGCTTACCGGTATCCTGTCTAACCGAGTTACCGCCGACTTCTATTGCACACTCCTTAATGATGCCCACAAGATTGTCGTTCATTGCTTCAACACTAAGGTCCTCTTCCTGAGTTAAAGCCGAATACATGTTCTGTAGCTTGATCTGGAATTCCTCTATTTTCCCTCTTACCGCTAACTCATTGATCGGCTTCTTATGTACCAGTTTCTTCCGTTCCCTCCTCAAGTCTAGGCTAATTCGAGTTCTTACCATCCTGTGGTCACTGCAGCGCACCTTACCGAGCACGTCCACATCTTGTATGATGCCAGGGTTAGCGCAGAGTATGAAGTCTATTTCATTTCTAGTCTCGCCGTTCGGGCTCCTCCACGTCCACTTTCGCCTATCCCGCTTGCGGAAGAAGGTATTCATTATCCGCATATTATTCTGTTCCGGAAACTCTACTAATAACTCTCCCCTGCTATTCCTAGTGCCTATGCCTTATTCCCCCACTGCCTTGTCTCCAGCCTGCTTCTTGCCTACCTTGGCATTGAAATCGCCCATCAGTATAGTGTATTTTGTTTTCACTCTACCCATCGCCGATTCCACGTCTTCATAGAAGCTTTCGACTTCCTGGTCATCATGACTGGATGTAGGAGCGTAGATCTGTACAACCTTCGTTTTGTACCTCTTATTAAGCTTCAGAACAAGACATGCCACCCTCTCGTTAATGCTATAGAATTCCTGTATGCTACCAGCTATATTCTTATTAATCAGGAATCCGACTCCTAGTTCTCGTCTCTCCGCTAAGCCCTGGTAGCACAGGACGTGCCCGCTTCTTAGCACTGTATAAGGTTCTTCTGGCCTCCTAACTTCACTGAGACCTATTATATCCCATTTACTGCCCTCTAATTCTTCCAATAGCACTGCTAGACTCGCCTCACTAGATAACGTTCTAGAGTTAAACGTTGCCAGGTTCATATTCCAATGGCGGCCTGGCGGCCTACATAAAATGTTTCCCACTCAATACAGGGACACATGCCCGTGGTGTGGGGCCATCCCAACACTATATCGCATAAACGGAAAATCAGACATCCACCCGTTCGTAGCAAGTGCTACAAAGGAAACCCATACGGGCTTTAGAGCCTCATAGTTGAAGAAAAATTCGTCCTGGTCCGGGACTCGAACCCGGGACTACCGCCTTTCGGGGGCAGCCGCTCTACCATCTGAGCTAACCAGGCGGCTAGCAGATGGCAGGGCGAAGTCGAATTTGTCGACAACACGAAGCAAAGGCAAGTGTTTGACGTATAGTTCTGCGGGAACCCGCATGGTGGAGAGAAGTAATGAATAAACGGAAAATCAGACATCCACCCGTTCGTAGCAAGTGCTACAAAGGAAACATATACGGTTTCCTCGAAAGAAAAGCCTCATAGTTGAAGGAAAATTCGTCCTGATCCGGGACTCGAACACGGGACCACCGCCTTTCCGGGGCAGCCGCTCTACCATCTGAGCTAACCAGGCGGCTAGCAGATGGCAGGGCGAAGTCGAATTTGTCGACAACACGAAGCAAAGGCAAGAGTTTGACGTATAGTTCTGCGGAAACCCGCAAGGTTGAGAGGAGTATTGAATAAACGGAATATCAGACATCCACCCGTTCGTAGCAAGTGCTACAAAGGAAACCCATACGGGTTCCTCGAAAGAAAAGCCTCATAGTTGAAGAAAAATTCGTCCTGGTCCGGGACTCGAACCCGGGACCACCGCCTTTCCGGGGCAGCCGCTCTACCATTTGAGCTAACCAGGCGGCTAGCACATGGCAGGGCGAAGTCGAATTTGTCGACAACACGAAGCAAAGGCAAGTGTTTGACGTATTAGTTCTGCGGAAACCCGCAAGGTGGAGAGAAGTATTGAATAAACGGAATATCAGACATCCACCCGTTCCTAGCAAGTGCTACAAAGGAAACCCATACGAGTTCCTCGAAAGAAAAGCCCCATAGTTGAAGAAAAATTTGTCCTGGTCCGGGTCTCGAACCCGAGACCACCGCCTTTCCGGGGCAGCCGCTCTACCATCTGAACGGGTGGATGTCTGATTTTCCGTTTATTCATTACTTCTCTCCACCTTGCGGGTTTCCGCAGAACTACTACGCCCAACACTATATCACGTCACAGGGGTGTGCAGAAATAACTTCTCTTTCCACAAAGAAACCCAGTGCGGAACAGTGGGAGGGCCTGCTCACCAGCGGCGTGCTCACAGTCCAAAAAGGATTGGTGCAACACGCTCTCAAAGTGGCCAGGCTCAGCGGTGCTCTGGCATAGGGGCGCCGACCACTTAAGACGACGGAGACTTTAGTAAAACATGAAGACCTCTGTTAGCCGCTGAAAGCTGTAAATAGAGCACTAAAGTTTTTTCCTTCCTTCAATGAATTGCTGAGATGTGACGCTACCCAAATGGTGCGACTAGGGTGCCTCAATGTCCTCCTCGCCCGCTGCTACGGAGCAGCGGGAGAGGAGGAGGTTGAGGCACCCTAGGTGCGTCTAATTTAGGTACGCGTGCTTGCAAAACGCGAGCGTCTGAGCGCGCGCCGCCGCAGTTCCCGGTGAGAAGTGGTAGACGCTCCATCCCTGCCTCTGTTAGGTGTCCAGTTACTACGCGTTTGTCACTCTTGCTCCGACTTCCGCTGTGAGGCGCCACCCAGATGGTACTCTCCGCCACGACCGTAAAGCAGGCGCGAACGCTAGCCGACGGGGGAGAGTAAGAAAGGACACTAGGAGAGGGTGGGGTGAGCGGTCGGATCGGCTGCATCTGGATGGCATTGAAAAAAAATAGAGGAGGCGCTGACTTGAAATTTGGACGCGGGCCAACTCCAATTTCGGAGTGGGCTAACTTGAAATTTCGGGTTGGGTAAACTTAAATTTGGGGGTGGACTTACTTCAAATCTGGGGGTGGGGCATCCTAAATTTTGGGTTGGGCCAACTTAAACTTTGGGATAGGCCCAGTTAAAATTTGTGGGTGGGCTAACTGAAAAAAGCTACAAAAATTCTGATAATTGCCTATGAATGCGTAAGCATTGTTTGGCTCAGCTGTGATTGTCTTTTGCTTAGTTTTGCTTACCTGCTTTTCCTTACTTATGCGCGTCTGCCCATGGCCTTTGCGGTGGCAAAGAATGTTTAGGCCGCATCCGGCCGCTTTAATGCAATCGTACCAATTGACCCGCACGCCGGGTACAGGCGCGCTTCGACAAAGCGGAGCGGTCGAAATGAAACGCCAGCTGTCACAGTAGCGCGTGAGGCGTTGCGTGAGCGCAGAGTGCATCGCCGCGATGCCATGTCACCCTCGCTGTCGCTCTCGCAAGGCTGCCTTGTGCGTGCGTTCCTCGTCCCCGCAACCCCTCGCCTATATTTTGACTGCGCCTTGGTAAGGTCCAATGAAATAGCTCGGCTATGCCAGGATATACGTAGCGAAAGCTAAGGCATGGCATGGTTAGCCTTGGTTAATCTTGATTACAAGTTCAGGTTAGTCTGATTGTCTAGCTAGGTGGCGGCGTTTAGCCAGTCGTTCGGAGCGCTGTTCGTCTGTTTCCTGGGCGATTCGCTTCCTCTTCATCTCGTTCCGATGTAGATTCCAGGCCTCCCCTTGCTTATCAGAATTGTCGCCGTCCATTCTGCTACCTCAACTGTGGTTGCGGCGCACGCGAGCTCTCCTTTTCAGTCCTCTGACATGTTATCAGGCATGCGACGCAGCTGGCGAAGCGAGCGGAGGCGAATGCAACGACGAAGAACGTGGTGTGACGTCGTGTGCCTCCTCGGAGCACCGCCACGGCGAAGTTGCAAATTCGCGGCCCGTAAAGTTTTCGCTTTAAATGCGCCATACGTCTCAACGCGCTCGCTTGCCCACGAGGTGTTCCTAACACGATAGGCGCTCAGCAGCGTTCCAATGGGCATTGGGCCAGCCCAAAATCTGGAGTTGAAAATCTCATTAATGTTGTTAGCCGGGCGTGGCCCATGCAGTGTAAGTAACGCTTGATTGTGGGTTAATTTAACCCTTAAAAGGAAGCTTTTACTAGGGGCTAACTCCAAGTCCCTGATTTTGGTGCATGTGAAACACATATATGTTCTCACTGGATTATAGCGGAAGCAATATGGCGAAACTTTGTTTCATTTGAAAGAGAAAGATGAATTCTGTCGAATATAGCCGGGAAATTTGGATTTATGGCTGGATACTTTTTAAGAAAAAATGCCTACATTTGGCTAGGTCCAAGTATCAGAAGACCACGGTTTGTAAATCCGTAACTCTGCAGCAAAGACCAGATGTGGTCGTTCTTTAAACTGCACCAGTTGGAATATCTGAAGCGGAAAAAGTTGACACAAGATTCTGCAGGTCCAGTAATGTTGTTACAATGTTTACCAACGCTTTGTACAAGTTCGATTCGCAAATTAGCAGTAGCTTTCTCAGCGCTGCATAATGCACCAGGGTCAGTATAACTTGAAACTATTCGACTCTGTTTTTATTCCAATGCGGCCATTAGCCTTCCGTGATAGGTCAAAATGGCTCGGGCTCTGCGCATGTGAGCGTGGCACCCGCCCATATGGGCTGGACCCGAACCATTCTGTCCTATCAGGGAGGGATAATTGCCGATTTGGAATAAAAACAGACTGGAATAGTTTTACGTTATAGGGCCCTAGTTTTCTCCGGTTTAGATGTCTCAGTATAGTCGGTTTACAAAATTTTGACATCCTCTCTTATTGCTGAGTTAGGGCATGTTAACTTGATGATTCAATTTTTTTTTCATGGGGGCGGGGGGGGGGGATTTATTACTATAATATTTTTTTTTTCTTTAAAACACGTGTTCCCCTAAATGACGAATAACTCGCTACAGTCGGCAAATTTCCCGCTCTCGTTTATGGGCAACAAACGTAATAAAATTCTCGGCAGTGGGCGCTCAGCGGCATCAGCTCTTCCTCCGTTCCCACTTATTTCAATCGGAGCTCCTTTTGTAAAGCTTTCTCTTGAAGGCAAGTGAGCGGGACGATATTTGCATAACCACGCAACTCTTCGGCATGTTCCCATTTGCCACTTCTTTACCTAATGGTTTAGAAGAACTTTTCGTTGGGCGAGTCGGTGCATGACTATGTTTTAAGAAGATTTGCGACTAAGAAAGAACGAATACCGGAAAAAAACGAGGTAGACGAAAAGAGCGCAAACTATCAAACGGGTTTACTTCTGTCGAATCTGCTTATATAGACAGCGTTCACACGTGAAAGAAAAAGGAAATGGGGAACGGAAACGCATAATAGGGCGTGAATGTGCATTCTTCTCCTGTATGGCTAGACCTTGTTTTTCGAAACAATTAGGCTTAAAAAGGCAGAACAAGCTCTGCCACTCTTTGTCGTTGCCAAGCTCACTTGTTGAAACTGGCCGCACTCTGGGAGCTAAAATGTGTCTGGGTTTTCTAAAACACTTGGGGACCTCAACCTCGTCCTCAGCTCCACTGAGTACAGGACGGCGCCACTGCTTTGCTGCAGAAGTAATGCAATTTTGGCGAAACTTTTGCGAAAGCACATTTACCTTAACAGCGCAAGGAAGACGAAGGCAAGAGAGAGGACTACATGACAAGCGCTTGTCGTGTCGTTTTCTATTTTGTCTTCGTCTTGCTTGAGCTATTATGTCAAACATTCATAGTGGCTGCTTTTCAATATGGGTGTTCATGGGCTGTATCAAAGTGCATTAGCTTGAGAAACAACGCTTTTCTCTTGTGATCATTCATAGCCACGGAAAATGTCTTATTGCACGCAGAGCAGAAGCGCGACCGTTAGCTAGTGTTATATTGAGGATACGAGAACAGGGGATGGTCTTTTATGAATACGGAGGTAACCCCCATCTACTGCAGCAACTTCTAAAAATTGAGGGCAGCTCTCCTCCTTGGCTGACCTATTGTAGCAGCAATTGAGTATGGTCTGTAGGTATATCCTGAGCTTTTATTGTGATCTTCAGATCAGTGCGCTAGAACGATCCAAGAATTGCAGAAATCTTGAAACATATTTTATAGACGTTTCCAGCGCTTCGAAGGGAGTTCGGAATGAAACAGGTCAGAAGGACACATAAAAAATGACGCGGCCGCATGTAATAAAAAGGTCGAAATACTATGCCAAAAAAGAAGCTCCACGTACAACTAAGCGAACTGAAGCCGTAACGAGCATTTTACTTGAGGCTACAGCTTGCGCAAAGGCGCCAGTGCTGTTTTTTTTAGCCATTTTTCTCTCCGAGGCGCGAATGACATCTTTTCCCGTTTTCCAGACGTATTTGGAGTACACAGACGACGCTGAGGATGAGAACGAGGAGAACTCAACTGCTCCATCATTGACGCCATCGGCGTACAATGGCTTCGCACCAAATGCGACCGATGCCACAGAGTCAGCACCAGAAGTGAACTCTTCGGCGCCGACGGAACCTGACAGCACCACTGGTGTAAATTCAGTAAGACCCCACACAGCGTTTTATATTATTATGCAGCTCTGTCCAGAACGTTGCGTAAATAGAACCAACAGGTACGCAAGTTTCTTCTTGCCAAGCGGCTCGATCAATTCCGCATAGAGATCGATTTCTTTTTCAGATTGTTTGGTTTAGTAACACGTTTGCGGATACAGCTTACCCGTTTCGTCCACAAAATAAATCTTAATTGATTGCCGCTTTATCCACGCCCTTCAGATTTCCAATTGAATGTTCCTGCAATAAAGTGATGGTGACACTGCCTCTGCTGCGATGAAAACACGATGTTAATCGTAATCATGACATACTGCACTACTGTTCCGTGGCAGTAAAATCGATAGGTTCTGAGTGGCGACGCCGCACATGACACCCACTTTAAGTTTATTACGGGTAAAATTGGTAAGTAATGGCTGAAAATGTGGTATACCTCGAACTCGTTGCAAAAATGCTGCCTGTAGGCGAAATTTGAACGTAAATCGCCCAGTTGTAAAGCTGGAAAAAATCCACACTTCTAGAACTTTTAATTATCTAGCAGACTGTATATTCTTCGCCATTACTCATATAGAGGCTGCAAACACTTTTTCACTCCTGTCTGAGCGTACTTAGCCTGGAAATGAAACCGAGTTTCAACACGGTACGTGCACAATCACTTTGCGCAGTAGCAATGTAGCCACCTACAAAGTGGTTCTAGCATGCCTACGCTTCGTCAACTTCACGTAGGAAAAAGAAAACGACTGAATAACGTGAATTATAACAAGAGTGTAAGAATAGTTTGATAATCTTTGCGAGCTTGCGCTTACAATATTATGATAAACCTTATACAGTATTCTGCACTCATCTTAATAGGTATATGCCTTAGGTCCGTTTCGTACGTTATAAAAAAAGGAACCCGGTTACCGAGGACGTCACTGCATGGTTAACCTAGTGATACAGTCATGACAGTTCATTCGAACTGCTTATAGAGGGTGTAATAATGGTCATTTTATTCGTTTATTGTATAAGCGATTGCGTAGTTTCGTGACGTAGGTTCCTGGATTTCTGCGAAAGCCGCAGTCTACGATATAGTGACGCAGCTGAAAGCAGCAAATGACACAGTAAATATGTCCGCTTCCTCTGTTATGTCACGCATAACTTACAAAGCTGCGATTTATTTATTTATTTATTTATTTATTTATTTATTTATTTATTTATTTATTTATCTTTACTGCGTAGTATTGGAGTTGTGAGCATGATGTTTCAGCTGTCATTAACATTTCCAAATCTAATGACGACGAACGCCACGGGTTGCAGGCGCATTGCCATTCCTTCGCTTGGAGCAGAGCTCGCGCTTCTAGAGCGCAGGCGAATTTTGTGAAAACGTTCCTGCTGCTGCTGTGCCCAGTAATTCGTTTGTATTACAGAAGATTTCATTTTATTCTCTCTAAACTTAGGGCTTCGATACCAATACTAAGTTAACTAGTCATAAATATGTGACTTTGCCCTTAACACGCCGAAATAAACATTTACAGGCTTTGCATTTGCCTAATGGCAGCTTTTTTGTATTTCACGCGTACTTGCACAAAAATATAATGTTTTGGTCACATGTTAAGCCGGCCTCCTATGCAAAGGCTTTAGCATGCGGCTAACCACAATTTCCCTGTTTAAGTACGCATAAAATGAATAAATGACGTCATTAGATAATCGTGGAACTTATATGTGTGAAATGCGCTTTATTTGTTAGAGAATATGAAGTTTATAAAACATAACAAGCGAAATATTTCTCTTTATTTAGAGCATCAATTGTTTCATAAACAATTGCCGGAAGTTCGTGAGAATAAAAGAACCGAGTTTAGAAATCCGTTACTCTGTATTCAGAAACAGATATCGCAGTTCAATAGATTACACCAGTTAGAACATCTAAAAGGAACAAACTTGGTGTAAGATTCTGCAGCTCACATGACCTGGTAACAAAAGATACCAAGGTATAGTAACACAACTTAGCAGCATTTTTCTGAACGATACCGAATACGTTAATAACTTCATTTTGACCGCATAATATGTCGCAATAGATACGGTTTACATAACTGGGATACTGTTCTTTGTTGCCGAGTTACGGAATTGTAAGCCGAAGGCGTAATTATGCCTTTCTTTTTCAATTTTTACCCTTTCTCTAAAAAGATTGATGATACATCTGCACCCTATCGTTGGTAGATTTGAACTTTTCTTTAATTGCAACAAATGTAATGAAATTCAGTGCAGTGGATGCCTAGCAAAACGACTTGTCCCTTCCAATATTTATATATGGGAGCTCCTGGGGCACATTATTTCCTTTCAAAGTAAAGCTAGCACGACAATGATTTCAAACCACGCAACTTATTGGGTTTGCGTCCGTGTAGCCTGTGATTGGTCCAACGAAAAACACACTCCCAGCCCTAATTGTATCGGTGAGAACCGCATGAAAAAAAAAAACCTCAATAACGCCCGCATGCAACTTCTTTTCCGCACACTTGCTCACTTTTAGACTTAACAGTGTAGTGCTTTTTCTATACCAGATCTTTCGAAAACAAGTGATGGTGTGCTTTATAGGCAATGCTGCTGATACTGTCAGTACGCAAGGTCCTAAAATGAGTTTAGTTTTCTGTTTCTGCAACGGGCCTCGATTTTAACCTGAACCACGACCCCGCTTATTGCGAGAAAACGCTGCTTCCTCGCCTGCAGAGGTCACTGTTCCTCGGTAATAATCGTAATTGACTGTCACAATGAGCATTCTCTTGAGAAACAACGCATCAGTTTAACGCTACCGAATAGCCACTCAATATTTCTGATTACAAACGCAATAGACCAGCGACGTTTAAGGATTGGAAAGTGGGAGCAGTGAAGACCTATGAGCGGGGGTTGAGTTTTAGTGAACAACAGAGGTAACGCCTTCGCTGCTGCTCCAACTCCAAAAAAGGGAGGCAACCTCGGCCCCTTGGCTGGCGGCTATCGTAATTGTATTTCAGTAACGCCCCTAGGTAATCCCGAGTTTTATTCTGCTATTGAGGACGTTGGTCACGTCACATAAAAGAGTTGAAGCCCTCGTCCTTGCTGTCCTGTCGTCTTTTCTGTGTTCTTCGAAAGTGTTTATTGTTGTTGTTGTTGTTGTTGTTGTTGTAACCATGGAGCTGCAAAATGTCCGAGATTACTCGAGGCGTGATTCTCAAGAATTGAATACCCCAGAAATGGGCCAAAAGATTCCAAACTCTAAATAGAGGGGCCAAAATAGAGCCTTCACATGCAACTAAAGCAAATGCGGCTGAGACGTTGATTTTAGTTGAGGTCGGAGGCGGCGCTGGAGCTTTCTTAGTTCTGCCATTTCGGGGACGTAAATGATAACTTCTCGTATTTTCCCAGACGGACACTGAGGAGGATGAGGATGAAGATGAGTTAACTACGCCATCATTCATGCCTTCGGTGCACAGTAACTTCACATCAATTGCGCCGAATGTCAATGAGACAGAACCAGAAGTGAACTCTTCGGCGACAGAACCTGACAGCTTCACCGCTCCACATTCAGTAAGTGCTCGCGCTGTGTTTTAGCTGGCAGCGCGCGCGCGTGTGTGTGTGTGCGTGTGTGTGAGTGTTTGCGTGTGTGTGTGTGTGTGCGTGCGTGTGTGTGTGTGCGTGTACGTGTGTGTGCGCGTGTGTGTGTGTGTGTGTGTGTGCGTTTACGTGTGTGTGCGTGTGTGTGTGCGTGTGTGTGTGTGTGTGTGTGTGCGTGCGTGTGTGTGTGTGCGTGTACGTGTGTGTGTGTGTGTGTGTGCGTGTGTGTGTGTGCGTTTACGTGTGTGTGCGTGCGTTTACGTGTGTGTGCGTGTGTGTGAGTGTTTGCGTGTGTGTGTGTGTGCGTGTGTGTGCGTGTGTGCGTGTGTGTGCGTGTGTGCGTGTGTGTGCGTGTGTGCGTGTGTGTGCGTGTGTGCATGTGCGTGTGTGTGTGTGTGTGTGTGTGCGCGCGCGCGCGTGTGTGCGTTAAGCACCAGCAGTTAAGCAGAATATAGTAATTGGCTCTGTGTTTGCGTGGTTGAGCTTTGCAGTAACAGCTGGCGCCACCAATCTAGCCGCTCACCTTTACGCCCCATTCCTCACTCTGACTTCGACCGAGCGCAAGCCACCATGCTTCGCAGACTGCAGATCGATTCCATTCTCAGTCATTCTAGGCTTTATTTAATCACTGGCGGGGATTACGATCCCGTCTGTACTAAGTGCGACCACGGAGTGTTCGCCACTCGGGCACACATTCTCTGGGGACGCGAAAAACCCTCCCCCAGAATCATTACTGCCAGCTCCCTCCGAGGAGGGTTGGAACCAGCTGCTGACAAGAAAACCCAACTGGCACTCGTCTCGTGGGCCCAAGACGTCGCCCCAGGCTGGGAGCTACACTAGGCCTATCTGCCCTAACTTCCAACCATGCAGTGGCACATAAAGTTGTTTCTATCCCTTACGACTTTTGTGAGTATTTATGAGAATACTCAACCCTGTCAACTCTATGCAAATAAAAGAAAATAATGCATTGTTGATTAAAATGAAGAAAATATGCCTGTTGGATTCAAAAACCACCCCTCAATTAATGACAATTTTGTGATATTCAGCCTACTCTATGCTTCGTGCATATCACAAATCTCGCGAAGGCAATCTAAAGTTTGGGAGACGCGGTGAAGTCAGAGGTAGTACAAAGCGTTCATTCTTGGCTGCCCGCTCTCTTCGTCACATGAGCGTTGTTACAGTGAATGCTTGTGATCGTCGAGTGAGGTCCGTTTATGTTTCCCTGTGCGCGCGATATGACATACGTGTTAATTTATTTAGTAAGTGAATATTTATTGTAATTTATAGGGCCAATAAAACTATGCAGTCTTCTTCCTAATATCTGATACTTTGCTATCGCTATCAGTGCTTCGCCTTTCGTGCGAAACTGAGACTTTTTTTGCTGGGATATCCCATAAATTATCACTGAAATAGTAAATTGAGTACCGCGCACTGTTACAATAATATGAACCTGTCCTAAACATATACTTAATTCCATAATAGTTTATCACTATAAAAGAAGTAAGCCCTTACAACAATAAACTCAGTTACGTCAGAAGATTTCACAGATGCGGTCGCTTCTTCTTCACCCCGATGGACGCCTGGCGGTTCCGACGTTTGAACTGGGCTGTAATTCAAAGTCGTCTGTCTTGTCATCACAAATGAAGACGCCTGGTGAAGGGAACGTTAAGTAAGCATTACATAATGGAAGTGAAGATGTGATGGTGTGTACTACACCGACAATAAGAGTTTAGTATGGTCTATATATAGGTTCATGACTCACCCAAATTTTCAGGTATGATATATTTAGAGATAACCAAATACTAATGAGCTTTTCAAGGTAATGCTACGATTTCAATGCCTGTTCTGCATATGGTCGTTGCACTCAATAGGAGTAGCGAAATTTCTCATATCGTGTTCTCAAAAGCAGGGCGTCTTTAGCTGAAGCTTTTGTTTGCTGTCTGATATTGTGCGATATCTGTTACAGGCTTCAGATCACATTTTTGTATCTTTTTATAGAATGCGCTTCAATTACGCAATTGAATAAAGCACGCAATTTTAATTTGGGAGCGTTCCGGGATATCACCCCACGACATCCCGCGCATAAAACACTCGCACCCTGAATTGTAAGATGTTATAACTGTGCACTTCGTCTGTATTAGTACTTTTTGGATGTTATTTTTTTTCTAGCTTTTAGTGTTACTGCGGTGTTTGTATTGTATAACATTCCTCTGATGAAAAATATCCCCTTCTCTTGCTGAGAGTGGCACTTGTCTGGAGTGCTGTGTATATACGTAAAGCAATAAATAAATGTTTGTACACACACACACACACACACACGCACACGCACACACACACGCACGCACGCACACACACACACACACACACACACCACAGCGGCGTAATCAGGTTGACAATTACGCCGCTGCTGAAAATCTGCACCAGCAGCAAAGCAGAATATAGTAGCTTACTGCAATTTTAGCTCTGTGTTTGTCTGGTTCAGCTCTACGCCACCAGGCGGCTGCACCGCTCCGGCCGCTCACGTTTATGCCCCGCCCATCCTGCAATCCAACCAGACCACCCCCGTTTGCCGGAACAGCGGACACGCTAAAATTCTCCATTAAAGCGACGCTTTGCTTGCGAGCCCACTGGGAATATCCTGACCGTGGCTGCCGCATTGCCGAAAATATTTGTCGACACATGCACAAAGGTTATTTAAGGTATTCGCGAAGTGGCTCATATAAACACCGCGTGCAGACCACATATATCTCGCTGTGTTCTACGTAACGAAAACGTAACTACCTACATAAAACCTGAACATACATTATCGGGTCACGGGCATCTTTAAAGAACATTGACCTGTGGACAGTTAATGGAATGGTCTACTATATACAACGAGTTCTTTGCTTATCTTCGTTTTTTTTATCCAATAATAATTAGATGGAAACTACAGGCGCAATTTTCCGTCGACGTGATGTTCCGTATAAAGGCCAAGGGCGATAACACCGTCGTCGCGCGGCCTACGCAGCTTGTGCGAGCAAAAGCGTGCGAGGGGGAGCCGACGATTGTGGCTCAATCTCGCCCGCGCGAAACGGAGGAAAGCGGAGAGGAAGCGCGCTGCCTTCCGTCGCGCGCGAGGCAGCTAACGTTGAGGCACACCGCGGGGAGGGAGGGAGGCAGCGTTCTGCTCTGCTGCAACTGCGTATGGGGCGGCGGTCGCGCGACCGTACCTCGAGAGTGATTGCGTTGGGTGCAGACTCTAGGTGCGTCGGCGGCTCGTAGCTTTGTGCGTCGTGTGTGTTCTCGGCACTCAGTTCGCGTTGGAGCGGTAGACAGCACGAAGGTCACTTCGCTCGCTGCTGCTGCCGCGCTTCTTCACGCCAGCGTTTCAACAGCGAGTGTCCACGGTTATCGAGTGTGATGTGTTCATGTTTGCGGTGCGCGCTGACACCATGCTTGCTAAGTTAGGTAGCAAGCGAATGTTTACAAGTTCATACGGCCGACAAAAGTACTATCGTCACTTCGTATGGCTATCTGCTAATTTTCTATCGCAAACGATGCTTCGCCTTTCGGGCGAAATTGTGACTTCTTTATTTAGCCACTCTGTATGTGCCAAAAATTTCTTGGTCAATCTTCCAGAATGTACGATTGTACGAATGTACGATGTACGTTTTACTATGTACGATTCCTCTATAAAACATGGAGTACGTTTCAGTGGTATATTAAACACAGTGGCTCAAGTAACCTGCTTGGTGATATGTCTCCAAGCCAATTCCAAATCACTGCATTATTACATGGCCGCTTCCACTGACTGCTACTTACCAGACGTTCCTTTCACCAGGCGTCCTCGACTGAGATGACGGAAAGGAGGAACTCGGAATACACCGCAGTAGAGACGTCGGAGTCACCGGGCATCGAATTCCGGGACCTAGAGCAAACGTTAGCATCCATGCAACCTTACGACGTGACTGACTTTATTCCGGTAATGTACTGTCACGTTCACGCAGATGCGCTAAGGAGCCGTTTCAAACTTAGCGCTGGCCTCAAATTCAACTCATACTTCGTTCGTATCTGAACAGCTTCTGCTAACGAATACCGCATTTCAGTCAGGTCCACTCAACAAGCTGCGAGGAGAAGGGTGCCCCGAAGCCTTATTTAGTTATTAGCATACTGTAGGCGTAACGCTCCAGGCAGGAAACCCACAGACTGGATACCAGTCCGTTCTGTGGGTAGAGAAAAACTGCGCAGCTCACTACCAGAACGTGTGACTGGAGTTTTACAGACAGGCCGTACGCGTTTTGCGGCGTAGGTTCCCTGTTTCACCAGAGTAAATGTCTCACGTTTCTCAAGACTACCTCACTCATAGCCGCTGCATTCATCGTGCCACTGTCGGTATTAGTCAAACGCACTACACGTTCCATAGAAACGCAAATGATCAGCACTGCCCAAGCATCGTTTGTTGTTTCACTCATAACGACGCCCACCGTTGCCGCGGCAACGTTTACGGTTACACGAAATGACGCCTACCAAAATGCACGCGTGCTTACACACGCCACAAGTACGCATGCAAGTTGAGAAGGAAACTTTCCATATTCAAGCTGCCTCTTGTAAAATAAAGGACAGCACTGTAGTGGCGTTTATCTCGCAGTCTTATTGCGCAAAACACATCATCGTTCTGCACTTCTTATGGAGCGGTGCAGGCACTACAGCACAAGTCGATGACGCCTAAAAATTTACCCTGGCTAAACAACCAAGCCCAGTGCGGCAAACAGCCGCAGCTTTCGAAGTTCTCAAACGATCCAGACATTCATTTAATTATATACGAATACTGGATTGCTCACCACGCCACCACACCAATTAGAAGTGTCTCTACGCCAGGTAATCGTCTTATCTCTCAGCTTTAATGAAACTTCCCTTGAGGCAGTCAAGATTTATATGATATTCAGATGTGCTCGTCTTAAGTGAACTCTTAAAATAATCGGCGGGATTTCCTATATAATACACATTCCTATATAACACACATTCATCTTCGCTGTAACTTCTTTATCGCGACCTCTTTCAACTCTACATGATGAATAAAATCTAAGTAAAGGATTTAGCTTTAGCATAGTAAATTTGGGCACATTTCCGATAATCTGGACTATCTATCTATTTATTTATTTATTTATTTATTATGCTTGACGTATGAAAGCAGCGCGAGGAAAATGGAAGGCTCTCGATTATATATACCACCTCAGGTTTTTTTGTGTTTTTTTTAATATCCCCGTTAACTTAATTGCACATCAGACTCCCCGCTAAATTTTGCTGTCGCGGTCAGGAATCAAACCGTCAGCCTCACGCCCGGCAGCAAAATGCCATAAACCTAATATGGCGGCAGTTTCTTTGCTTTTTACTTGTTTTATTTTTGATAAGAGGCGTACTCTTTACAAAGAATAAACAGCTTGAACTTTCAGCATCATTTCGTTATTAGGAATCTATACGTATATGCTACATCTTGAGCTGTAACCTACGCGTGAGCAGCAACTACATCCACAGCGAATATTATATTGCTGCAGTGTTCTTTCGATTGGCAAATGGGTAGTATATTTAGGTTCGGCTGGCTGAAGGGACACTTTTGAGCGGTCCGGAAATTACTAGGTTTCAATATAGCCAACATGCAGTAGTACAAGATGTGACTCTACCTACACTGGTGTTATGAGAACCAAGAAAAAACTGCGCAAAAAAGGACAAGACAAGGAAAGAACCACACGACACGGGCGCAGACTAACAACTCGTTTAATGCACCAACGCCTCTTTCCCACCAACAACAGAACGCATGCGCACCAGCCACAAAGACAAATGCAGCTATCATGTGGTCAGGCCTAGAAACGCCAACTCCTTGCGGTACAAATGTATGGAAGCTTCGCTAACACATTTATCAGGCCCTAATCTCGCGATTTCAAAGGCTTCGATTACTTCGCGCTCTTTCTTATCCCTTGCGCGTCCGACAATCTTAGTCCTGCCGAAAAGTGGGGTACAAGCATTCCCGTCATGCCTGCAGGTCTTGCAATGCTTCGGAAGATGCTGTCCTCTAGAATCATCTAGGGAATTAGCGTGTTCTAACAATCTAATATTAATGCAGCGCCCTGTTTGCCCAACATACACGTTGCCACAACTCAGCGGAATCTCATAAATGACATTCGCATTGTCTTGTCCTTTTTTGCGCAGTTTTTTCTTGGTTCTCATAATGTCATACCAACTAGCCCCTCACCGTACGCTTCTAGACTACACTGGTGACTGGTCTCAAACCAAAACCAAACAACACAAGTTACATTTCTGCCTTCATTACATAATGTTTATTAAACGCTTCTCTTACCAGGCGTCCTCAGCCGAGATGACAGGACAGACGCCTTCGCATTACAGCGTAGCAGAGGCATCGCATTCGGCAAGCACTGAAGCGAACCCCGAGGAAACTACAGCGTCCGTCGAAACGTATAACGCAACTGACCTTATCCCGGTAAGAAGCTACTTTTGCGGCACCGCAAAACTCACCTGCGGCACCGCACGAAACAACTTTGTTTATTATACCAACCAGCGAAAATGTCCTCGTCATTCCTGCACGCGTTGTGTTTGTTGGCGCGCTGTAAGCACGTTTCATCGACATCTGCATTCTTATCCCACTCCATGTGAAGGTAAGGAAAAATCCTGCCAATCCCCTTACACTTATAGCCTGAACTCGGCTGGAATCAATTGCTACTGCAGATTACCGCTGCACTAAATGAATAATGTCGCAGGCGTCGCAGAAATTTCGTTATGATCGCCACCACAGGGACGCCTCTTACTCACTTGCTTCCGTAGTGCCGGTCCAGTCACTATCTCCGATGAGCTGCGTCTCTCAGAGAAGCTCCTACCACGTTACAACGGTCCCTGGCATGACTTTAATGACAGCCAACGCAACCCACGTGCCACGTTCCTTAACGAACGCCGCAAGCTTCGTCTACTGTTGGTACGCGGTGCATACGCCAGATGTTTTGTTACGCGTCAAAAACTCTGCATTGCGCACGCATATTCTGAATGTGGTGTTGCTATCAGGTCAGTACCGACCTCTAATTGGTACAATTTTGTCAGCGCTGACGCTGCCTCCTCTTCCTTCATTTATTTCATTTTTTCACTGATAACAACGCTTTCAGAGGGTAGGTTTAGGATACATACTATGTGTTGAAACAACCACGTGCAAGCTGCCATGCCTAGGGAGCCACTCTAAATCGAAACGAACCGCTGTGTATACTGAACTGTTGCGGCATTCGTGCTGCTCCTGCGTGCTAGAAATTTACCCAACGAAAGCGACCACTGCATTCACATCCATGCCGACAATATCTGATGAGACAAAAGAAGAGCGTGTTTCAGTGTTTTCCACGGAGATATTCCTCGAACGAATTTTACACTGAAGTACCCGGCTTGCAAGCTTAATCGGTCTTCGTGAATCTATAGGCCGCTAATTCATAGCTTTGCCTTTCTTCTTTGCTCTGCTTTCTGAGCGCTTTCCGCGCTTCGTCAAAGGTCAGAGCTATACGCTCCGCCTGCGTTATGAATGGGATCAGCCGACCGTGAACGGTGGATGATACGAGTGGCATAGAATTGAGCAGAATGCGTCGCTACAGAATCGTGACACTGGAAGCTAAATTCCAGCTAGAACTATTTCTTCTATGGTAATATTCTTATCGTACGACAATCACATTCTTGTTTTGTTCCGGTAATCGACGTTATTGTAATACATCACATCTTAGTTGCTGAAGTAAACTGTTTGGGTAAGGCACTCACAGCATGGTTATATGTAGTAAACACCTAGCTGGATTGCGTCTTCACTATCACAAGTGATTTCTACTCCACCGTTGACTTGGCTTCAAATAAATGATATATATTTATATTTATATTTATAATAAACGGGGAAAAATACCGTTAATCTGAAATAATGTAAAAACAACCTTTTATTGCCAGGTATTTGTGCATGAGTTAAGTACGTTTCAGTGGTATATTACACACAGCGGCTCAAGTAACCTGCTTGGTGATATGTCTCCCAGCCAATCCCAAATCACTGCATTGTTACATGGCCGCTTCCACTGACTGCTGCTTACCAGACGTTCCTTTCACCAGGCGTCTTCGACTGAGATGACGGAAAAGAGGAACTCGGAATACACCGCAGCAGAGACGTCGGAGTCACCGGGCATCGAATTCCGGGACCTAGAGCAAACGTTAGCATCCATGCAACCTTACGACGTGACTGACATTATTCCGGTAATGTACTGTCACGTTCACGCAGATGCGCTAAGGAGCCGTTTCAAACTTAGCGCTGGCCTCAAATTCAACTCATACTTCGTTCGTATCTGAACAGCTTCTGCTAACGAATACCGCATTTCAGTCAGGTCCACTCAACAAGCTGCGAGGAGAAGGGTGCCCCGAAGCCTTATTTAGTTATTAGCATACTGTAGGCGCAACGCTCCAGGCAGGAAACCCACAGACCGGATACCAGTCCGTTCTGTGGGTGGAGAAACTGCGCAGCTTACTACCAGAAAGTGTGACTGGAGTTTTACAGACAGGACGTACGCGTTTTGCGGTGTAGGTTTCCTGTTTCACCAGAGTAAACGTCTCACGTTTCTCAAGACTACCTCACTCATAGCCGCTGCATTCATCGTCCCACTGTCGGTATTAGTCAAACGCACTACACGTTCCATAGAAACGCAAATGATCAGCACTGCTCAAGCATCGTTTGTTGTTTCACTCATAACGACGCTCACCGTTGCCGCGGCGACGTTTACGGTTACACGAAATGACGCTGTGGGCTCACTGTACGTCTCCGCGCACGGCGTCGCCAAGTGGCCCCCGAGAAGTGGAGCCTCACGACGCGGCACGACGGCGCACGGCGATAGACCCACCGCAGGTTCGAGCAACGAGCCTAAAGGCCCGGCCGGCTCTGGCCGTACGCATGGGCGCTCTCCCAGGAACACAAATTATTGATCACAAATGACCAACACGTACCAGACTGCACCCAAACACACGGAGTACACTCGGCGCCCGCGGTTCCCGATGGCGAGGAAGGCGGGTTACACGCCGCGTCGAACAATGGTTTGCGCACGCGAGCCGAAATGCGTTCGCAAACGCTACCTAGCGCTTCCCGTCACCGACAATGGTCTGCGACGGTTCGGACACGCAAAATGTAACGCACTGCGCACCTGCGACTACCGCAAGGGCGGAACGCAGAGCCACTCAGCAAGCCACACTTACGCAAGCTGACAAAGCACGTGAACGTCCCCAGGCCGGGGCGTTGGGGACATAAATAGCTGGTCGCTCACGTACCTTGCTGCTTGCCTCTCGTGACCGGCGCTCGTTCCTGCCGCAGCACGACTCCCCCGCGCACGGCGATCGTCCCCAGTCGGGGCTTCTTCCCTACGTCACCCCCCGCGACCCAATCGCAGGGCCGCGTAGCATGACGTCGCGGGACGCGGTCGCGGCGCCGGGGAAACGGCGCGCGGTCGAGGGGCAGTCATTTGGGAGGGGTTTTCCTCGCAATGGCGAATAAGTCCGGAGCCTTAGGCACAGCAACGACTGCGCCCCGGTAGACCGGAAGAACTCCCACATCCCTCTCCCCTTAAATGTCCCTATACCAGCTGAGAAATAAGCCGGTGGCATGTAACACACAGGAAAAGTACCCTGTATCAGCCAGCATTAGATATTGCAAGGACGGCTAACCTCCTGCCTCCTGGGGGAGGTGCGGGGTACTTTGAAAACAAGGCTATGCACACGAAGGAGACTAAACCTATTATTCAAACAAGAAGAAATACAAGCACTGAACAAACGGGCAAACGAAAGCACATGCGTCTTTTTGACATCTAGTTAGGGCGGGCTGGAACCGTGGAGCGCTGGCCTCTATGCGGGAAATCCCGAGAGAAAAGAAACACTCGTTCGCAGAGGCAGAAAGCAAGAGTAACGCGTTTCTTTTACCAAAAAGGTCTGGAAACGCGAGGGCGAATTCACAATGGTGGCCGTCGCCTGAGGGGGTATCGATGCGACGGCCGAAAGCGGTCGGAAACACCGGACGTGCTCTGTTCCCCGGAACACCCGAGATCGCTGGGCTCCGGCGCCGGCTCGACTGGCCTGCAATCGTAGGCTTTCAAGTCGGCAATGTGAACGCGGCCCCTGGTTCTCCCCGTCTGAGGATTCGTCAGCTCATACACAAGTGGTGAAAGTCGTTTCTCCACTCGGTAAGGCCCCAGCCATTTAGGAGCCAACTCTGCGGAAAACCCTTTGCTGGCGTCACTAAGAGCGTGGTTGCGTTTAAGCACAAGTCACCGACCTGAAAGCAGACGTCGCGATGACTCTTGTCATACTGAGCCTTCTGCTGGGCTCGGGCGGCTCCCAAGCTGTCCCTTGCTCTAGAGAAAGCGCGGGCAAGTCGGGAGCGAAGCTGCGCTGCGTACGAGGAAATGTCCCCTGGCGAATTCTCAACCCCTGCTTGGCGCTGCGTAACAATGGTTAGCGGATTCGCCAGTTCACGGCCAAAAGTGAGGAACGCGGGGGAGAAACTTGTTGAGCGGTTTTCCGCCGTCCGGATGGCGAACGCGAGTTCGTTCACGTGGTCTGCCCAATCCTTCTAGCTCCTGGCAAAGGCAGTGAGCATTGACTTCACAGTACGATTAAAGCGTTCCGTGAGGTTGGACTGGGGGTGGTAGGGCGATGTGAGGCGATGCCCGATCTGAAGGGATGTACACGTCTCACGAAACACCCGAGAAGTGAAGTAAGACGCATTGTCAGTAATCAAACGCTCCGGAAATCCAAAGCGTGTGAAAACTTCCATTAGCTTATCCAACACTGCCCGAGCCGTCACCTTGCGGAGCGGAAATAGCTCCACCCACTTTGTAAAGTGATCGACCACTACCAAAAGGTGTTGAAAGCCCTGCTTACTCTTTGGAAAAAGCCCAATTAAGTTGCAGGCAGCAAACTGCCAAGGCCGCTGACTGTCAATCGGCTTCATTAAACCCGGCGGACGGCCACCGCGAGACTTCACCGTCTGACAGACGTGGCAAGTCCGGCAATAACGGAAAACGTCGCGCTTCATACCGGGCCAGGTGACAGGGTGGTTGAGTCTTGCAAAGACCTTAGAGCCACTGATATGTCCAGCCAGTGGTTCACCATGAGCGTAGTGCAAAAGTGCGCGCCTCAGACTTTTCGGTATCACCACCTTAAACGGGTCAATAGATTCGTCCTCGGTAGCGATATATCTAAGCACGAGCCAATCGTGGTCCAGCAGGTACGAATCTTCGGAAGTACCAGCAATAAAAGCTGGCCTGGCTAGCTCAGTCGGTAGGGCATGAGACTCTTAATCTCAGGGTCGTGGGTTCGAGCCCCACGTTGGGCGCCAAAATGTGGGCTCACTGTACGTCTCCGCGCACGGCGTCGCCAAGTGGTCCCCGAGAAGTGGAGCCTCACGCCGCGCCACGACGGCGCACGGCGATAGACCCACCGCAGGTTCGAGCAGCGAGCCGAAAGGCCCGGCCGGCTCTGGCCGTACGCATGGGCGCTCCCCCAGGAACACAAGGCGTCCAGGTCACATAAGGCATTTATGGATCACAAATGGCCAACACGTACCAGACTGCACCCAAACACACGGAGTACACTCGGCGCCCGCGGTTCCCGATGGCGAGGAAGGCGGGTTACACGCCGCGTCGAACAATGGTTTGCGAACGCATTTCGGCTAGCGCTTCCCGTCACCGACAATGGTCTGCGACGGTTCGGACACGCAAAATGTAACGCACTGAGCACCTGCGACTACCGCAAGGGCGGAACGCAGAGCCACTCAGCAAGCCACACTTACGCAAGCTGACAAAGCACGTGAACGTGCCCAGGCCGGGGCGTTGGGGACACAAATAGCTGGTCGCTCACGTACCTTGCTGCTTGCCTCTCGTGACCGGCGCTCGTTCCTGTCGCAGCACGACTCCCCCGCGCACGGCGATCGTCCCCAGTCGGGGCTTCTTCCCTACGTCACGCCCCACGACCCAATCGCAGGGCCGCGTAGCATGACGTCGCGGGACGCGGTCGCGGCGCCGGGGAAACGGCGCGCGGTCGAGGGGCAGTCATTTGGGAGGGGTTTTCCTCGCAATGGCGAATAAGTCCGGAGCCTTAGGCACAGCAACGACTGCGCCCCGGTAGACCGGAAGAACTCCCACAACGCCTACCAAAATGCACGCGTGCTTACACACGCCACAAGTGCACATGCACATTGAGAAGGAAACTTTCCATATTCAAGCTGCCTCTAGTAAAATAAAGGACAGCACTGAAGTAGTGTTTATCTCGAAGTCTTATCGCGCTAAACACATCATCGTTCTGCACTTCTTATGGAGCGGTGCAGGCACTATAGCACAAGTCGATGACGCCTAAAAATTTACCCTTGCTAAACAACCAAGCCCAGTGCGGCAAACAGCCGCAGCTTTCGTAGTTCTCAAATGATCCAGACATTCATTTAATTATATACAAATACTGGATTGCTCACCACGCCACCACACCAATTAGAAGTGTCTCTACGCCAGCTAATCGTCTTATCTCTCAGCATTAATGAAACTTCCCTTGAGGCAGTCAAGATTTACATGATATTCAGATGTGCTCGTCTTAAGTGATGTCTTAAAATAATCGGCGGGATTTCCTATATAATACACAATCCTATATAACACACATTCATCTTCGCTGCAACTTCTTTATCGCGACCTCTTTCAACTCTACATGATGAATAAGATCTAAGTAAAGGATTTAGCTTTAGCATAGTAAACTTGGGCACATTTCCGATAATCTGGACTATTTATTTATTTATTTATTTATTTATTTATTTATTTATTTATTTATTTATTTATTTGTTTATTTATTATGCTTAACATCTGAAAGCAGCGCAAGGAAAATGGAAGGCTCTCGATTACACATACCACCTCAGGTTTTTTTTTTTTTTTTTTTTTTAATATCCCCGTTAACTTATTTGCAAACAGGCTCCCCGTCAAATTTTGCTGTCGCGGTCAGGAATCAACCGTCAGCCTCACGCCCGGCAGCAAAATGCCATAAGCCTAATATGGCGGCAGTTTCTTTGCTTTTTACTTGTTTCATTTTTGATGAGAGGCGTATTCTTTACAAAGAATAAACAGCTTGAACTTTCAGCATCATTTCTTTATTAGGATTCAATACGTATATGCTACATCTTGAGCTGTAACCTACACGTGAGCAGCAACTACATCCACAGCGAATATTATATTGCTGTAGTGTTCGTTAAATGGGCAAATGGTTGGTATATTTAGGTTCGGCTGGCTGAAGGGACACTTTTGAGCGGTCCGAAAATTACTAGGTTTCAGTATAGCCAACACGCAGTAGTACAATATGTGACTCTACCTACACTGGGGACTGGTCTCGAACCAAAACCAAACAACACAAGTTACATTTCTGCCTTCATTACATAATGTTTATTAAACGCTTCTCTTACCAGGCGTCCTCAGCCGAGATGACAGGACAGACGCCTTCGCATTACAGCGTAGCAGAGGCATCGCATTCGGCAAGCACTGAAGCGAGCCCCGAGGAAATGACAGCGTCCGTCGAAACGTATAACGCTACTGACCTTATCCCGGTAAGAAGCTACTTTTGCGGCACCGCAAAACTCGCCTGCGGCACCGCACGAAACAACTTTGTTTATTATACCAACCAGCGAAAATGTCCTCGTCATTCCTGCACGCGTTGTGTTTGTTGGCGCGCTATAAGCACGTTTCATCGACATCTGCATTCTTATCCCACTCCATGTGAAGGTAAGGAAAAATCCTGCCAATCCCCTTACACTTATAGCCTGAACTCGGCTGGAATCAATTGCTACTGCAGATTACCGCTGCACTAAATGAATAATGTCGCAGGCGTCGCAGAAATTTCGTTATGATCGCCGCCACAGGGACGCCTCTTACTCACTTGCTTCCGTAGTGCCGGTCCAGTCACTATCTCTGATGAGTTGCGTCTCTCAGAGAAGCTCCTACCACGCTACAACGGTCCCTGGCGCGAGATATATATATATATATATATATATATATATATATATATATATATATATATATATATATATATATATATAGATATATATATATATATATATATATGTAGAACCGAGTTTATGCAAAGCACTGCTCCGGTGTAACCTACGGTGCCATCTGCGCGTCCAAAAAATGATATGGTTCACCTCGGTTGTCTCAGCGCATATACCAGTGGCCCATGATCCCGCACCCTGACCGCCCGCGCGTCAGTGATTTTGCTCCTCGGGTAGTGCCGCGAGTATGAAGTAGAGCAAAGCAACTTTTCACACAATACCGACGAGGCAAGAAGTAAAATAAAGTTCTTCCGGACCATTTTGGCTACTGCTGCGTGCCTGTGCCTCTTATTTTTGTCTCGTGACTATTTGTAAACAGACGTTTTTTCCTTGCGCAACGGTATCCTAGAGTGTCCTTCCTTAAACTGCAATGAAACTGTTGCAAAGGACAATGCGCCTGTCTTCACGTTTGCGGGATCGTCCCACCCGCTGCACTTGTCAACCACATCATTCACATCCCTCGGGTCTGCTGTCATCAGCATCAACGGGCACGCGACCCATTGCCTACGGGCCTCTGGTGCTGCTCTATTCACTGAACTTGTGCGATATAGATTGCAAATGAGCCGAAGGAGCAAGTGGTTCTCTACACTATTGATCGACGAAGAACTCATTTTATCCGAGGTAGTGAACTGTAGTTTCTTATATTAGTCTGTTCCTTTCTTTCACAATCAAGGTCGCTGTTTTCATGGTAGCATTGTCCGTCACAGACAAAGACAAAACCTCAAGCACGCACCACTTGCGCACAGAAATATGTACATTATAAAAGTTGTCGCCTATACGACACTGCGGATGAGACATATCCGCTTTGCCTTACAAAGTGCCTTACAGCACAGAAACCAACTTCAGTCAATTTCTCGCGGAAGTACATGCGCACTCAAGTACGAGCGCATAATGCGCGTTTGAAGCGAACTAGTCTTTGATAAGAATGTGGAGCATTTGTGGTAAACTTACGTAAAAGAGCCGCATCTACTAGTAGTTACCAAAGTGTCCACCAAGTCGTCAGCGTTAAATAGCACACACTACGACGATTGGCGTCATTTTTCTTGGGGTTCATGTCCTAGATGCAATGAACGGCTGAAGTTATATTTCTTTCTCCTACCGGTAACATAAAAATGAGACTGTAGTCCCCACCGTGTGACGAAAATCTAAGCTGTATCAGGAATTACCCCCCCCCCCCCTTGACCTATCAATATTTCTGCGACCAAGAAGTCGCTAGAAATGTAATTAATATCTCCGTTATTCCCGACTGTTGTAAGGTCGACGTAGCTTCGCTGCAACGAATACAGTCATTGCAATGATCCAGCGCACTGATCATGCAGCTCTGTACCAGCGTCACTAATATATCTGGATTCTACTATTGTTGGCTACGCCTTAATGCATAGGTGCCGTTTTAAGTGTATTGCGCAGCATTATGTGTATATATTCTGGGAAAAAAATAATCGTCATCAAAATTAAACCAGCGCCTTCCACTACGGCGTGCTTCATAATCCGCTGTGCAGTTTATGAATGTTCAACGCCACAATTTATTTCTAATTCTTCTAGAATCACAGAGTGGACGTAAAAGGTGGTCATCAGTACGACATAGATGAACACTTTTCCGGGACGCGTAAGGGAATCAATCGTCAGCTACATTGCCTGCACCTTTCTCCATTACTGTGAATAGCTTGCGCATATAAATCTCCTCTATCTCTCGTCGCAGTCACGATATAAAAGACATAAGAACCCTTGCCTTTTTCCTAATGTTTATTTAGGCGAACTTGACTTATACTAACAAGGCCCTTTACTGAAATCGTTATTACATTGGCGTACTATACATGAAGCTCCGAGGAAGAGAATACAGTGCAGCTGTTTAGAATTTTTTTTTTTTTTTGCAGACTGCGAAGAAACTTGGAAAGCGCAACCTCAATACCAGTTTGAATTTTATTTATTTCTACACAGACAAACAACATTATCTTTTTTATCTGGAGTTCACTGTGTTAACTTATACGTGTGACATAAGTGCTGTAGAAGACAGTAGAGCGCATTTTAATTACCGCGTGCTCAATTTCACGGATTCCACAGCGACACACTTGTTATTCGATATATTACCAGTCGACGCTGCAACTGTCGTTTGCCAACGGCTACGTGACCGACGCACCTTGCGTTGCGTCGTGAGGGATCTGATCCGCTCAATGCGCCGAGATGGCCGCCGTCGGGATCATGCAATGGGTTCAGCGCTTAGTTCTCGCGTACGAGCGAGTGCGACGTCTTCTCGGCTGCCCCTTCTTTGGCTAACGGTAATTTTTCTTAAACACTCGTAATAAACAGTTTTATTACAGCCTTCACTCGTCCACATCCTGCGTTTACGTATGTCCGCATGCTCGCACGCTACGCTGACATAGTTGTGTGAGTTAGCATTTAGCCAAAAATCTAAAGCCAGACACGCTTAGCTCAGATAAAACTAAGCAACGGTGACGTTAGACAACCAGCGGGATTTTACTCGCTCACGAAAATTTTTGATGACTAGAAAAACGTTCACCCGAACTTCAGCATACTTAAACAAGGATTGACTGAGTGAGTGACACAGGAAGAACAGCGCTTCAAGACGGGACACAATGGAGGAACCACAAACACACTTTGGAAAGAAAGCACACCTCGGTCAAAAGACTGGAAGAAAATCGCAGTTTCGCCCGAAGGCGAAGCATCTATTGCGATAGGAAGTTAGTAGATAGCTAAACGACGCAAGAATAATAGTTTTGTCAGCCGTGTAAACTTGTAAGCAATCGCTTACTAACTAATTTAACAATAATAGAATGCGTAAGCGCGACTGAACAAAGACGTAAAAAGAAACAGACACGCAGAGACAGCGCTATCTCTGTGTGTATGTTCCTTTCTACGTCCTCGTTCAGTCGAGTTTACACATTACATCATGGATTCATACCAACTAGCCCGCCAATGTGTTTTAACTAAATTAACAAGTATGGTGTCACGCGAGCACAGGTAAACATGAACACATCTCGCTCGATCAGCACGGAAACTCGCTGTCAAAATACTGGAGTGGGGAATCGCGGCAACAGTAAGCGAGTTGACCTTCATGCATCTCTCGTTTCAACGCGAAGGAGACGTCAGAAGCACAGCGCGCACGAAGCAACCGGCACTACGTGCACTTTGTAAACATCGCGTATTGTTTTGAAGATGAGGCCCACGCGGGCGCGCACTTTGGCCACGTCGCAGATCGCTTTCAAGATGCGGCGCCCGCATGGCTGCGCCTTAAGCAGCAGTCACCGGAGGAGAACGCCCGCCTCCCTCGCCTTAAAAATAAGTTTAATTAAATTATGGAGTTTTGGAAGCCATAACCACGATCAGATTATGCGGCACCCTGTGGTTAGGGACTCCGGTAATATGTACCACCTGGGCTTCTTTAATTTGCACCTAAATCTAAGTACGCAGGTGTTTTCGCATTCCGCCCCCATCGAAATGCGGCCGCCGTCGCCGTTGTGCTTAGCAGCGCAGCACCATAGCCGCTAAGCAACCACGGCGGGTATCCCGATCCTTCGCCTGACTTCCGTGTCTCGCGCGCGACAGAAGACGGCCCGCTTCAGGCGCGCCTTCCTCGCACGCGCACGCGAGATTGAGCCGCGTTCGCCGGCTCACCCTCGCACGTTTTCACACGCACGTACAGCGTACTGCGCGTGGCGGTAGTTTTATCGCCCTCGGACATTATACGGAACCTCACGGCGACGGCGACGCAGACGGCAGAAATGCGCCTGGGCTGTCCCTGTCATTTGCTATCGCAATAAAAAGGAGAAAAAGCACCTCGCGTCCAGCGCACTCTTATTACAGTGCAGTTTCAAAAACATTTGAGTACTTTCATGGACAGCTTAAGAGACGGAATGCTGATGCGGTCAGCCTCCCGTGTGCGTGTGGTTTCTCCCTTGTGGCCCATCTTGAAGTGCCGTTCTCTCTGTGATACTTAAACAGGCGTCAACAATACTTTAATATATATAAAACAGCCTGCTTTGTCCCTATCTACAACTTATCTTTGCCTACTTGTGACAAGGCTCTAAGACGCAAGCTTCAATATATCCCACATCGCATATATCTTGTTATGTAAATGACGGCTATCACGCTCCTCTCTTGCCAGGAGTTCACAGTTGAAATGAAAGGAACACCACTGTCAACTTATAGCGCGGTGAAAACTACGGAGACTCCACCCGTCGAAGAGATCACAGAAGAAAGCTCAGCATCCATGGAACCCTTTAATGTAACCGGTTTTATTCCGGTAAGTAGTTATTATGCTTATATCAGTGCGAGATTTATCTTTCTGTAGAGCCGACAATCACGTAGCACGTTTCCATGTAAACAAACATGATACTGCGTTCGCCTAACGTACAAACGCACGGAAGCATAAATTTAGCGTGTTATTTATCAAGTTAAAATGACTAGGAGTGGAACCGATGGAACCGAAACTAAGTATGAGAAAGGGAACATTGAAGGGTCCTCCTCTCAATTTGCGTATTGTATTGACATGTGTACATGTTTATCTGTCTCGGGTGACCACGTTTCACCGCTTAACAAACGTTATCACGCAGCGCCGGACGCGTCTGCATGTATAGGAAGTGTTACGTTTCGCCTACGGCGCGCGGTATAGCCGGCGCGGATGCAACGGACGCCGGGGCTTCGTTCAAAGCGGCGGACATTTTGGCCCGTTCGGAGCTCCCGCAAAGCCTCCCCGCCAAGCGCGTCCAGGCGTGTTTCAGTGCCACGTGTCTTCGTGTGTGCGTGTGTGTGTGTATGCCCACGCTTGTCAAAGCGCGGCAGCCGGGGAGAGGAGCTCCCCAAGTGTGAAGCGAGGAGGTCTGATCGGCGCCGGGTTGGCGATGCGTCACTACACTCGTCTCAACATGTCTCTCAGCCTGTCCGGGCCCAGAGTCACGTGGTCTCACCCCGAGACGTTCCTCCTTGCCCTCAGCTGCGAGACTATAAAAGCAGCTGCCCCCCCGGACGCCGAGAGAGGCTCCGATTTCTTCGGTCGAGTTATGTGCTCTCCCGTCTCTCACTTCGGTCGACCTGACCGCCCGCTCTTTTGCGAGGTTAGAATAAACAAGTTGTTCTGTTCCCAGTCGACTCATGCTTTGCCGGGACCTTCGGATGCTTCCAGTGCCCCAGGCCGCCAGGCCAACGCTACCCTTGGGGCTTGCGACCCATTTGCAATAACGGGCGTCAGCACCGAGTCCCCAACAGCTGGTTGCCAGCGGTGGGATCGCGACAACGGAGGCCAGCAGCGAAGAGATGCGGTTGACTGTATGCTGAGCAGCACAACGACCATCCGGGAGCAGTGCAACGAGCCCTGTGTGATGACTGGTTGCCTGCAGCGGAACGACTGCGCTGAATTCTTGGCTGCGAGGTTTGGTGAGTGCGGGACTTTCTTCTTCTGAGTTTTGCCAGGCTTTTGTTAGTGTCAGAAACAGAGCTGGTAATTGTGGTTGTCGTTGCTGCCGGGTTAGTTTGCGGCAAGACAATAGTAGGCAGTAGAGAAAGCAGCATTCAGAGCAGCCATGGATTTGAAGTCGTTGCGCAAACCGAAATTGCTGCAGCTTGCAAGAGAGTTGGGTCTGGATGTCTCAGACAAACTCAGAAAACCAGAACTGCTGAGGGCTATTCTTGAGTTAGAAGCTGAGGATGACGAGCTGTCGGAATGCGTTGAGACCATTGAGGAGAGGGAGACGGCAAAAAGACAGGAGCGCGAACTTAAAGAACAGAAAGAGAAAGATGAGCGCGAACGTAAAGAACAGAAAGAGAAACAGGAGCGCGAACGAAAAGAACAAAAAGAGAAAGAAAAAGAAGAGCGCGACCACGCTTTGGAAATGAAGCGTCTCGAGGTAGAGATGGAACGCGCTCGTAATGGAAGTCAGGCACACGGTGCAGGAGAACGAGTATCGTTCAAAATGACTGATTTGATGCGGCCGTTTAAGCTTGGAGAGGACATTGGTTTGTTCCTGGTTAACTTTGAGCGAACGTGCGTGAAGCAGGGGTTCTCTCGGGAAACGTGGCCACAGCGCTTGCTCACTTTGTTACCCGGCGAGGCGGCCGACGTAGTCGCTCGCTTGAAGAAAGAGGAGGCAGAGGATTTCGACCAAGTGAAATCGAGTCTGCTAAAAAAGTACAGACTGTCAGCGGAGGCTTTCCGTCGGAAGTTTCGGGAAAATGAGAAAGGCAGAAGTGAGTCATACACAGAGTTTGCCTACAGGCTAATGTCAAACATGCAGGAGTGGCTCAAAGAAGAGAAAGCGTTTGGTGACCACGAGAAAGTTCTGCAGTGTTTCGGGCTAGAACAGTTTTATAGTCGGTTACCTGAGAACGTGCGGTACTGGGTCTTGGATAGGCCAGACGTTAGTACGGTGGCTAGAGCCGCTGAGCTAGCCGAGGAGTTTGTGACGCGTCGGGCTCGCGGAGCTAAGGACGGTCAAAAGGGTGAATTTGGCTCCAAGTTTGAGAGGCCGAAGTTCACGCCCATGAGAGCAAAGGGGGACACACGTAGTGCGGATGCGAGTGAAAGCAGTTCGACCGAACGTAAGGAGACGGCGGCAGCCGAAGCCGAACGCAGAAAGCGGTTCGAGACGAGGCAAGCGCGCGTTTGTTATACGTGCCAGAAGCCGGGTCACTTTTCGGCGCAGTGTCCAGAAACAAAAACAAAAGTCGTGTTTTTGTCATTATGCAGCACTGACGAGAACATGAAGCTTCTCGAGCCTTACATGCGAGACCTCCTCGTGAACGGGAAAGAGTGCCGAGTGCTTCGCGATTCCGCAGCTACAATGGATGTAGTTCACCCCTCTTACGTAGAACCCGATATGTTCACGGGCGAGTGCGCATGGATCAAGCAAGCCGTGGAAGCTCATAGCGTGTGTCTGCCCGTAGCAAAAGTGCTTATTGAAGGACCTTTCGGAGCACTTGAGACGGAGGCCGCAGTGTCATCTATGCTGCCCCCCCAGTACCCGTACCTATTTTCGAACAGGTCCGATCACCTCCTGCGCGAGAAGGGGCTTTTGTTTGGTGAGGCTAGCGTTCAGGCCTTAACCAGATCGAAGGTTCGGGAGCTCGCTGCAAAGGCGGTAGTTGCGGTGCCGACGTTGTCGAACTATGAAAAAGGGTCAGAGGCGCAGCAAGCTGATATTCAGAGCACGCCCGAACTGAATAAAATTGAGCCTGTAGCGTTAAAGGCACCAGATACTGGAGAGGAAATTCCCGATGCGGGAAAGTTAGAAGAGCTATCTGCAGATTTGCTCATCGCGCCTACGTCAGACGGACTTAATAGGTTGCTAAAAGTCAGCCGGTCGGCTTTGATAGCCGAGCAAAAGAAGGATGGCAGCCTAGAAAACATCCGCTGCATTGTCAAGGAAGGTATCGCCAAGAAAAATGCTCGCTTTGTGGAAAGAGGTGGGGTCCTGTACCGGAAGTATCTAGACCGCAGAGGAGTGGAGTTCGATCAGCTGATCGTGCCTCAGTGCTACCGTCAGGATCTGTTGCGCTTGTCGCATGGGGGTTCGTGGTCCGGACACCTAGGAGTTAAGAAAACTAAGGACCGTCTCTTGCAGGAGTACTATTGGCCAGGGTGTTTTCGGGACGCAGACCACTTTGTGAAGACATGTGACACCTGTCAGCGGGTGGGCAAACCAGGGGACAAATCGAGGGCGCCGTTGAAGTTGGTACCTATCATTACGGAGCCTTTTAGACGGCTCGTTATTGATACAGTGGGACCTCTGCCGGTAACAGCCACGGGGTACAGAAACATTTTGACTGTGATCTGCCCAGCGACAAAGTTCCCTGAAGCAGTGCCGCTTAAGGAACTCAGCTCAGTTGAGATAGTCAATGCACTACTGTCCATATTTGCGCGAGTTGGTTTTCCTGCGGAAATCCAATCAGATCAGGGCACAGTGTTTACTAGCGCTTTGACGACAGCCTTTCTCGAAAGGTGCGGGGTAAAGCTGTTACACAGCTCAGTGCACCACCCCCAGTCGAATTCCGTTGAGAAGCTCCACTCCGTCATGAAGCGCGTGTTGAGAGCATTGTGTTTTGAACATCAAACTGACTGGGAGCTGTGTCTGCCTGGGGTGATGTTTGCATTACGGACCGCGCCGCATGCGGCTACGGGGTTTTCGCCAGCTGAGCTGGTGTACGGTCGCTCGCTGCGATCTCCGCTTCGCATGCTTCGAGAATCGTGGGAAGGCAGGGGCGACGACCCAGTCGTGGTGGAGTACGTGCTTAAGCTCCTCGAACGCTTAAGAAGGGCACAGGAGTTGTCAGGTGAAGCAATGGCAAAGGCCCAGCAGAGGGCCAAGGTTTATTATGATCGGACAGCCAGGGCCCGTCGTTTTGAGGTGGGCGATGAGGTCATGATATTGCGCACATCGCTAAAAAACAAACTCGACGTGCAGTGGGAGGGCCCAGCACGGATTGTTCAAAAACTGTCGGACGTCAACTACGTGGTCAGTCTGCCAGGAAAACGGAAAGCACAGCAAGTTTACCACTGTAATCTGCTCAAACCCTATAAGCAACGGGAAGCAGTAGTGTGTATGATGGTAAACGCTCCCGAAGAGCTTCCGGTCGAGCTTCCGGGACTAGGCTCAGTGACGAACAGGAGAGATACCGATCAAGTCATTAGTGACTTAATCGGTAAAGCATCGCTGTCGCCTGAGCAGAAAACCGAACTACACCAGCTCTTACAAGAGTTTCAAGGTCTGTTCTCTGAGAGGCCTGGTAGGACTTCTGTCCTTACTCATGACATAGAACTTACCTCCCCAGAGCCAGTACGATCCAAGGCGTACCGAGTGTCACCCCGCCAGAGCGATATTATGGAGGCTGAGGTAAAGAAAATGCTACAGCTCGGTGTTATTGAGGCGGGTGAGAGTGATTATACCTCCCCTTTGATTTTAGTTGAGGTACCGGGCAAGGAACCTAGTCCTTGCGTCGACTACCGCAGGCTTAATTCCATCACTAGGGATCAAATTTATCCGATCCCTAACATCGAGGAGCGCCTTGAGAGAGTGAGTAGCGCTCAGTTTATTTCCACCCTAGATCTTGTCAGGGGTTATTGGCAGGTTCCACTTACAGAAGAGGCTAGTAGGTATACGGCGTTCATTTCACCAATGGGAACATTCCGTCCTAAAGTGTTGAGCTTTGGTTTGAAGAACGCGCCATACTGCTTTTCAAGCCTCATGGATAAAGTGTTGCGGGGACAGCAAGAATTCGCTTTACCGTATCTAGACGACGTAGCGATATTCTCCGCATCCTGGCCTGAGCATATGGCCCACTTGCGGGCAGTGCTAACCCGCCTGCGCGATGCGGGCTTGACAGTCAAGGCTCCCAAGTGCCAGTTAGCACAGGCCGAGGTTGTCTACCTCGGTCACGTGATTGGACGGGGTCGTCGCCGCCCCTCTGAAATAAAGGTGGCCGCTGTGCGAGACTTCCCGCAACCGCGCACGAAGACCGATATTCGGTCGTTCTTAGGTGTCGCCGGCTACTATCAGAGGTACATCCCCAGGTACTCTGATATCGCGGCTCCCCTGACGGATGCTCTAAGAAAGACAGAGCCGCAAACAGTCGTCTGGGACGAGACAAAGGAAAGAGCTTTTAGCGCCCTAAAGAGCGCCCTAACAAGCCAGCCTGTGCTACGATCGCCCGACTACACAAATGGGTTCGTTGTTCAGTGCGATGCTAGTGAGCGAGGCATGGGCGTTGTACTGTGCCAACGGGAAAATGGAGAAGTAGAACACCCCGTCCTGTATGCTAGTCGTAAGCTGACGAGTCGTGAGCAGGCGTACAGCGCCACCGAGAAAGAGTGTGCGTGTATCGTGTGGGCCGTTCAGAAATTGTCATGCTACCTAGCCGGCTCGAGGTTTATCATTGAGACGGATCACTGCCCTCTCCAATGGCTGCAGACCATATCTCCCAAAAATGGCCGCCTCCTGCGCTGGAGCCTCGCTTTGCAACAATATTCCTTTGAGGTGCGTTACAAAAAGGGGAGTCTCAACGGTAACGCCGGTGGCTTAAGTCGAAGCCCCTAACGTGGGAATCAGCCTCAAAATTGTTTGTTACTGATGTTTTTCTTCCTGAGGCAGGATTTTTAACATATTGCTTTTGTGTAGTGTTTCAAAGTGATGATGTGCTTCCTAGTGCAATGTTCCGATTTGTGGACGCGTTCTGAGTGCTGCTAAACTACTGTAAGGAACTAGGCAGTAGTATAAAAGGGGAAAGAGCCTGGCAGGGCTTAGTGAGGGTTGTGCCGTGCTTGCTGACTGAGCGGTTGACTTTCGGCGTAGTTCTAACGCTTGCTGGGAACGAGAACAAAAATGTCAACTCTCCCGAAGTCACTTTGCAGTGTCCTGTGTGAACCTGAACGAGAGAACGAGGCCTTCTCTGTGCGCTGCGCTCAAGAAACGCCGAAGGACGACCGACTTCGGTTATGAGCATCATCAAGCGACATCCCTCCGGACAGCGGATGCAGTCCCCTGACCATCGGGATCTCCTTCCCCCGGCGGGGCGGTCTGTTACGTTTCGCCTACGGCGCGCGGTATAGCCGGCGCGGATGCAACGGACGCCGGGCCTTCGTTCAAAGCGGCGGACATTTTCGCCCGTTCGGAGCTCCCGCAAAGCCTCCCCGCCAAGCGCGTCCAGGCGTGTTTCAGTGCCACGTGTCTTCGTGTGTGCGTGTGTGTGTGTGTGCCCACGCTTGTCAAAGCGCGGCAGCCGGGGAGAGGAGCTCCCCAAGTGTGAAGCGAGGAGGTCTGATCGGCGCCGGGTTGGCGATGCGTCACTACACTCGTCTCAACATGTCTCTCAGCCTGTCCGGGCCCAGAGTCACGTGGTCTCACCCCGAGACGTTCCTCCTTGCCCTCAGCTGCGAGACTATAAAAGCAGCTGCCCCCCCGGACGCCGAGAGAGGCTCCGATTTCTTCTGTCGAGTTACGTGCTCTCCCGTCTCTCACTTCGGTCGACCTGACCGCCCGCTCTTTTGCGATGTTAGAATAAACCAGTTGTTCTGTTACCAGTCGACTCATGCTTTGCCGGGACCTTCGGATGCTTCCAGTGCCCCAGGCCGCCAGGCCAACGCTACCCTTGGGGCTTGCGACCCATTTGCAACAACGGGCGTCAGCACTGAGATTCCAACAGAAGTTTTAGGAATGTTATCGATGGTTCCATCCGCTATCTGTGACCGAACTTTGTGTAATCTGATCGCATGTGTGCGCGACGCGAGTGATGTAGAACTTTGTAGAAGGCCTGCTGGTCCCAGCGATTATTCTGGAACATTCGACGACTGATGTATAAGAGCCGATGCGCTTGACCCGCTGATCATATTTTCGACGATCGCCGACTGTGTTCGCCGCTGTCGCCGTTCTTTGAGTGTAGTCTGTTTTTGAGGCCACAAGTTCGCCCAATAAAACGCTAGTTTCGTCTTTCTCAGTTTGGCTGCTTTCTTCACAGTCACTACCACGTGACAGTATATTTCTTATTGCAAGCCCTGCAACAACCAGCACTTTTCACCAAACTTAGCGGACGCACTAGTGGACAAGGCCATAATATACACTGAAAGTACAAGATATTTGTGGTTTTGAGAGCCAAAATTGCCCACCACAAGGGATAATCTGATTGACCTCCAAGCCGTCGATGTTGAATGGGACACGGTTACCACCATTGAGCATATTTCCCTCGTCAACCTACGTCAGACGCACTTGATGACTAGCACTTGGTCTTTTGATGCTCAAGTGACGCATTTTGTTTGAGCCGACACTAACTAAACCGATAAGGAAACACCAGCAGACCATAAATCCCAGGTGGTTAATCTGCTGACGTTTCTGCGTTCACAAATTGTTTTTCTACGTAACGCGTTTGTCTCATCATCTAAAATTCTTGTCTGAAGTAACATTTTGTAATGACACCGCTCATTACGACGCTTCAATTTTGTAGTTATGCATCTGGGTCACAAGTTCTTTATCTGACCGGCTTCCGCGTTTGTGGTGTTCTGACACTGAACACAGGCTCCATATGTACTACAATGACGACTCGTGATGGAATGACGACAAACGGGATACAATTTGATCTAAATTTGATACGATGCAGTTTTGAAGATCAACAATCTTATTGCAATGCGTGCGGACTTCACTGCCAAAAAAATTCGTGAGCCATTCCACTCTGTGAAGAATGATCACCAGCGGAGCTGATCCGATCGGCGTTGAGCTTCGAAAGATGCACCGGCACATGCGGGCTCACGTAACCATTCGTCGTCGAGAAACGTGGAACCGCACCCTTTAGCAGAGCCTCTGTACACGCGTTTTTCTGGACCAAGGCTCGTTACCCTCTCTATCAGCGCCTTCTTAGACATGCCGCAGACTCGAAACCCTCCAACGTGCTCGCCGGGAAAGCACCACGTCAGCACATCCACCGTCTTCTGCTGTCGCTCTTCCGACTGTAGGCCGTAGGCAATCCAGAGGCCATCACATAGCGGCATCTTCATCTCAAGTTGCGGTCGAGAACGTCTCTTTGTAACCTTGCGTAAGCGCCGTCAAATCTCGCCACTGTTCCCTTGTGTCGTCAACATCTCTTTGCGGCATTCTCGGCGTCACGATATGCGTCGCCGGCTCTAGTCCGTCTAGAAACGTCGACGGTCTAGAAACGCTAGAGGAGAGATGCTTGTAGAATTCGCAGAAAGGAATAAGCTGAGAATAACGAACACCTTTTTCAGGAAACGTAGCAACAAAAATGGACATGCAAAAACCCTAATGGCGAAACAATAAATGAGGTTTATTTCATTCTTTCTGCCGATCCCAGCATAGTGCACGATGTAGAAGTGATAGGTAGGGTAAAGTGTAGTGATCATAGGTTAGTAGAGTGTTTTAGTTGAGCGTCATTACGCTACACTCCGCTCCGAGCTGCCCCGCTAAGCCACAGCTGAGCGGCGGGCGATTTTCCCCTTTTAGTTATACGTTTAGCGTAGCGGAGCGGGCCTTCCGTAGTTGCAGTGCCCCCTGGCCGAATTCAGGGTAATGAAACAAAATGAAAACACCCATTGATCGCTCTTATATAGTAGAACGTATATATGTGTATATATAACTTATTTCTCCATGAAGTATCTAGACGTGCGCTTGTAATGCGTTACCGGTCCATTTTATCCAATGGAAAATAAAGCACCGTCTTGGGGAACGCCACGTGATAGCCAGCGCGCTTGCTTTCTGCATCCAATCCAATCCTTTCTGAAGCCGACGCTAGCCAAAGCGCTGCGCAGCACACTCCGCTCACGCAGTTTCTATGCGGACCGTGTTCCTCGCTCCGCTAGCCCGCTTACGGCTAAGCGGACGGCGCATGCGCATTCACGCTTCCACTCCGCTTAGCTGCTTAGTGGAGCGTAAACACGCTCAACTAAAGCACTCTAGTGAGGGCCAGGATTCAGCTCAATTTGAACAGAGAAAGAGTAAAATTCGTCAAGAAAGAACAGCTCAACTTAGAGGCAGTAAGGGTAAAAGCAGACAAATTTAGGCTGTTACTTGCAAACGAATATGCAGCCTTAGAACAGAGAGATGATGATGATGACATAGAGGGAATGAATGAAACCGTAACGAGGCTGGTTTAAGAGGCAGCATTTGAAATGGGAGGCAAGGCACCAAGGTAACCAGTAGGCATGTTTTCCCAAGCAACAAAGGACCCAGTAAAGAAACGACAAAGAATGAAAGTGTCCAACTCGAGATACGACAGAATTCGCGGAACTGTCAAAACTGATAAACAAAACGAAAATAAGCGAGATTAGAAATTATAACGCGAGAAAGACTGAAGAAGCCGTAAGAAATGGACGCAGCCTGAAATCAGTGAGAATGAAACTTGGCATAGGACAAATCAAGATGTAGGCACTGAAAGGTAAGCAGGGTAATATCATCAGCAATCTCGAATGTATAATAAAAGCAGCAGAATAATTCTATACTGACCCGTACAGTACCCAGAGGACTCAGGATAACTCCATTAGAAACCGTAATGAACAGGATACAGAAACTCCTCCTATAACTAGTGATGAGGTCAGAAGGGCCTTGCAAGACATGAAACGAGGATGAGCAGCAGGAGAGGATGGAATAACAGTCGATTGAATCAAAGATGAGGAGGGCTAATACTAGGAAAACTGGCGGCTCTCTATACGAAGTGTCTATCGACTGCGAGGGTCCCATAAAACTGGAAGAATGCAAACATTATACTATTCCGCAGAAAGGGCGACGTTAAAGAACTGAAAAATTATAGGCCCATTAGCTTACTCCCAGTGCTATATAAAAAAATTTACCAAAATACCTTCCAATAGAATAAGAGCAACACTGGACTTTAGTCAATTTAACAGGGATAAGCGGGCTAGTTGGTGGTCGTTATTGGAATGCATCATGTAGCCGCACAAAAACAAGGGACAAAGAAGGAACACACAGGACAGGCGCGGATCCGCGCCTGTCCTAGCCGTTTATTTACAATGTTGCGTCACAATTTTAAATACTGCATGTGAAGTCTCTTACCCCGCATGTTGTACGTTAAGTACCGCTGGCACATAACCCAGCTCCCGACAACTGTTTGATTTCCTTCATTCCATCGCGTAAAGAAGTTTTTCAACTTCGTCCCATAACCTCCAGGTAAAGTATTGCAGGTGAGACTCGTGCGTCTCGTGCAGTGCGTACGCCCTCTTTAATGACAGCCAACGCAACCCACGTGCCACGTTCCTTAACGAACGCTGCAAGCTTCGTCTACTGGTGGTTCGCGGTGCATACGCCAGAAGTTTTGTTACGCCTCAAAAACTCTGCATTGCGCACGCATATTCTGAATGTGGTGTTGCTATCAGGTCAGTAGAATGTATTGGTACAATTTTGTCAGTGCTGACGCCTACTCCTCTTCCTTCATTTATTTCATTTTTTCACTGATAACAACGCTTTCAGAGGGCATGTTTAGGATACGTACTATGTGTTGAAACAACCACGTGCAAGCTGCCATGCCTAGGCAGCCACTCTAAATCGAAACGGACCGCTATGTACTGAACTGTTGCGGCATTCGTGCTGCTCCTGCGTGCTAGAAATTTACCCAACGAAAGCGACCACTGCACTCACATCCATGCCGACAATATGTTATGAGACAAAACAAGAGCGGGTTTCAGTGTTTTTCACGGAGATATTCCTCGAACGGATTTTACACTGAAGTACCCGGCTTGCAGGCTTAATCGGTCTTCGTGAATCTATAGGCCGCGAATTCATAGCTTTGCATTTTCCGTTGCTATTTAGTGTGAGCGCTTTTCGAGCTTCGTCAAAGGTCAGAGCTATACGCTCCGCCTGCGTTATGAATGGGATCAGCCGACCGTGAACGGTGGATGATACGAGTGGCATAGAATTGAGCAGAATGCGTCGCTACAGAATCGCGACACTGGAAGCTAAATTCCAGCTACAACTATTTCTTCTATGGTAATATTCTTATCGTACGACAATCACATTCTTGTTTTGTTTCGATAATCGACGTTATTGTAATACATCACATCTTAGTTGCTGAAGTAAACTGTTTGGGTAAGGCACTCACAGCATGGTTATATGTAGTAAACACCTAGCTGGATTGCGTCTTCACTATCACAAGTGATTTCTACTCCACCGTTGACTTGGCTTCAAATAAATGATTTATATTTATATTTATATTTATAATACACGGGGGAAAATACCGTTAATCTGAAATAATGTAAAAACAACCTTTTATTGCCAGGTATTTGTGCATGAGTTACGTACGTTTCAGTGGTGTATTAAGCACAGCGGCTCAAGTAACCTGCTTGGTGATATGTCTCCAAGCCAGTCCCAAATCACTGCATTATTACATGGCCGCTTCCAGTGACTGCTGCTTACCACACGTTCCTTTCACCAGGCGTCTTCGACTGAGATGACGGAAAAGAGGAACTCGGAATACACCGCAGTAGAGACGTCGGAGTCACCGGGCATCGAATTCCGGGACCTAGAGCAAACGTTGGCATCCATGCAACCTTACGACGTGACTGACTTTATTCCGGTAATGTACGGTCACGTTCACGCAGATGCGCTAAGGAGCCGTTTCAAACTTAGCGCTGGCCTCAAATTCAACTCATACTTCGTTCGTATCTGAACAGCTTCTGCTAACGAATACCGCATTTCAGTCAGGTCCACTCAACAAGCTGCGAGGAGAAGGGTGCCCCGAAGTCTTATTTAGTGATTAGCATACTGTAGGCGTAACGCTCCAGGCAGGAAACCCACAGACCGGATACCAGTCCGTTTTGTGGGTGGAGAAACTGCGCAGCTTACTACCAGAACGTGTGACTGGAGTTTTACAGGCAGGCCGTACGTGTCTTGCGGTGTAGGTTCCCTGTTTCACCAGAGTAAATGTCTGACGTTTCTGAAGACTACCTCACTCATAGCCGCTGCATTCATCGTCCCACTGTCGGTATTAGTCAAACGCACTACACGTTCCATAGAAACGCAAATGATCAGCACTGCGCAGGCACCATTTGTAGTTTCACTCATAACGACGCTCACCGTTTCCGCGGCAACGTTTACGGTTACACGAAATGACGCCTACCAAAATGCACGCGTGCTTACATACGCCACAAGTACACATGCAAGTTGAGAAGGAAAGTTTCCATATTAAAGGTGTCTCTTGTAAAAGAAAGGATAGCACTGAAGTAGCGTTTATCTCGAAGTCTTATCGCGCAAAACACATCATCGTTCTGCACTTTTGATGGAGTGGTGCAGGCACTACAGGACAAGTCGATGACGCCTAAAAATTTACCCTGGCTAAACAACCAAGCCCAGTGGGGCAAACAGTCGCAGCTGTTGTAGTTCTCAAATGATCCAGACATTCATTTAATTATATACGAATACTGGATTGCTCACCACGCCACCACACCAATTAGAAGTGTCTCTACGCCAGCTAATCGTCTTATCTCGCAGCATTAATGAAACTTCCCTTGAGGCAGTCAATATTTACATGATATTCAGATGTGCTCGTCTTAAGTGAAGTCTTAAAATAATCGGCGTGATTCCCTATATAATGCCACATTCCTATATAATACACAGTCATCTTCGCTGCAACTTCTTTATCGCGACCTCTTTCAACTCTACATGGTGAATAAGATATAAGTAAAGGATTTCGCGTTGGCATAGTAAACTTGGGCACATTTCTGATAATCTGGACTATTTATTTATTTATTTATTTATTTATTTATTATGCTTTACACCTGAAAGCAGCGCAAGGAAAATGGAAGGCTCTCATATATATATAGCACCTCAGGTTGTTGTTCTTTTGTTTTTTTTAATATCCCCGTTAACTTATTTGCACATCAGACTGCCCGCCAAATTTTGCTGTCGCGGTCAGGAATCAAACCGTCAGCCTCACGTCCGGCAGCAAAATGCCATAAACTTAACATGGCTGCAGTTTCTTTGCTTTTTACTTGTTTCATTTTTGATGAGAGGCGTATTCTTTACAAAGAATAAACAGCTTGAACTTTCAGCATCATTTCTTTATTAGGATTCTATACGTATATGCTAGATCTTGAGCTGTAACCTACACGTGAGCAGCAACTACATCCACAGCGAATATTATATTGCTGTAGTATTCGTTAAATTGGCAAATGGGTGGTATATTTAGGTTCGGCTGGCTGAAGGCACACTTTTGAGCTGTCCGAAAATTACTAGGTTTCAGTATAGCCAACATGCAGTAGTACAAGATGTGACTCTACCTACACTGGTGACTGGTCTCGAACCAAAACCAAACAACACAAGTTACATTTCTGCCTTCATTACATAATGTTTATTAAACGCTTCTCTTACCAGGCGTCCTCAGCCGAGATGACAGGACAGACGCCTTCGCATTACAGCGTAGCAGAGGCATCGCATTCGGCAAGCACTGAAGCGAGCCCCGAGGAAACGACATCGTCAGTCGAAGCGTATAACGCAACTGACCTTATCCCGGTAAGAAGCTACTTTTGCGGCACCGCAAAACTCGCCTGCGGCACCGCACGATACAACTTTGTTTATTATACCAGCCAGCGAAAATGTCCTCGCATTCCTGCACGCGTTGTGTTTGTTGGCGCGCTGTAAGCACGTTTCATCGACATCTGCATTCTTATCCCACTCCATGTGAAGGTAAGGAAAAATAGTGCCAATCCCCTTACACTTATAGCCTGAACTCGGCTGGAATCAATTGCTACTGCAGATTACCGCTGCACTAAATGAATAATGTCGCAGGCGTCGCAGAAATTTCGTTATGATCGCCGCCACAGGGACGCCTCTTACTCACTCGCTTCCCTAGTGCCGGTCCAGTCACTATCTCCGGTGAGTTGCGTCTCTCAGAGAAGCTCCTACCACGCTACAACGGTCCCTGGCGCGATATATAAATATATATATCTGGGCTTTCTGAAACCAACACGGCGCAATAATCAACCTGAAGTCGAAATCGATAACGCTGTCGGAAGACCAAGCGATACCGCCGGAGAGGTCTCGTAGTCACCATACCTTGAGTGTGCTCGAAAGTCAAGTCAGAATCCCGCCTCGCTCCAGCATTATCTTTTCCGTCGGCACCAAAACACCTGCCAACGTAGAAGGCGTCATCGAGGGTGACCAACATCTACTGCTCGACCGCGATATTTGCGTCGCAAGAGGGATCGCTCACCTCCACGGAGGGAAAACGGAAGTGTTGCTAACCAACTTCAGCCAAGAGTTCAAGCACATCAGCAAGGGCACGACAATCGCGTACATCGAGGAAATTCTGGAAACGAGCAATGTCTTTGTCCTCTCAGATTCTGCCGCATCTACCCCGCCGACCATAGTCCCCAAACCAGACTTCGACGTAAATCCAAGTCTCCCCATGAGCAAGCAGCAACAGCTCAGAAGTCTTCTCCGACGATACAAGGACTGCTTTTCGAAGTCATCGAGCATTCGTCAAACACCAGTTGCAAAGCACCGCATAATAACCGAAGAGGGCGTTCAACCACTCCGCCAGAGCCCTTACCAAGTTTCGACGCGAGAACCTGAAGCTATTAGGCAACAAGTTGACGAAATGTTCCGCGACGACATCATCCAGCCGTCGAAAAGCCCGTGCGGGCATCTCCTGTTGTCCTGGTGAAGAAAAAGGACGGAACCCTACGTTTCTGCGTCGATTATCGTCGACTGAACAAGATCACGAAGAAAGACGGATACCCCCTTCCATGGATACACGACGCATTGGATCGGCTCTCCAACGCTAAATACTTCTCGTCGATGGACCTCAAGTCTGGCTACTAGCAAATAGAAGTCGACGAGAGAGATCGCGAAAAGACTGCCTTCATCACGCCAGACGGCCTTTACAAGTTCAAGGTCATGCCATTCGTACTGTGCTCGGCGCCTGAAACGTTCCAGCACGTCATGGACACGGTGTTAGCAGGATTGAAGTGGTAGACATGTCTTGTTTACGTGGATGACGTCGTCGTCTTCACCAGAAATTAGGACGATCACCTTAGGCGGCTTGCGACACTACTAGAGGCCATCAAGTCATCAGGGCTCACTCTGAAGCCAGAAAAGTGCTGCTTCGCTTACGATTAGCTTCTGTTCCTAGGCCATGTCATCAGCAAGTCTGGACTCCGCCCCGACCCGCAGAAGACAGCTGCCATCGCAAAGTTCCCGCAACCCATCGACAAGAAGGCAGTTCGTAGATTTCTTGGCGTGTGTGCCTACTAGAGGCGATTTGTCAAGGACTTTTCACGCATCGCTGAGCCGCTGACACAGCTAACCAAATGTGACGTCGAGTTCAAGTGGGAAGCGCCGCAGGCCGACGCATTTCAAGAACTCAAACGACGCATCCAGTCGCCGCCCGTACTTGCGCACTTCGACGAGCACGCCGATACTGAATTCCACACTGACGCCAGTAGCCTAGGCCTCGGTGCCGTCCTAGTCCAGAGAAAAGATGGACATGAACACGTGATAGCTTACGCTAGCCGGTCGCTGTCAAAAGCGGAAGGAAATTATTCTACAACCGAAAAGGAATGCCTCGCCATCGTTTGGGCTACAGCAACATTCCGCCCTTACCTATATGGGCGGCCATTCAAAGTCGTCAGCGACCATCACGCGTTGTGTTGGCTAGCTAACTTAAAGGACCCTTCAGGACGGCTGGCGAGGTGGAGCCTCAGACTGCAAGAATACGGCGTCAAGGTAATCTACAAGTCTGGACGAAAACACTCAGACGCCGACTGCCTATCATGCGCCCCCATTGATCCCCCGCCGGAAGACGACGAGGATGACGACGCCTTCCTTGGAATAATAGGCGCCAATAATAACAGCAATGAGCAGATCCGGAGCTAAAAGGCCCCGTCGAGTATTTGGAAGGGAACACCGACGTTTTCCCTAGGGCATTTAAGCGCGGGTTGTCTTCGTTCACGCTACAAAACAACCTGCTCGTGAAGAAGAACTTCTCACAAGTCCGCGCCAGCTACCTCCTTGTTGTACCGTCAGCGCTGCGTCCTGAAGTACTGCACACCCTACACGACGATCCAACCGCTGAGCACCTGGGATTCTCCCGTACGCTGTCGAGGATACATGAAAGGTATTACTGGCCGCGTCTGACCGCCGACGTCGCCCATTGCGTCAAGACATGCCGAGACTGTCAACGGCGCAAGACACCACCGACAAGGCCAGCAGGATTATTACAGCCGATCGAACCTCCTCGCCGACCATTCCAGCAGATTGGGATGGATTTGTTGGGGCCGTTTCCGATGTCAACATCCGGGAATAAGTGGATCGTCGTGGCGACGGACTACCTCACCCGCTTCGCTGAAACTAAAGCTCTACCAAAAGGCAGCGCAGCCGAAGTGGCGAAATTTTTCGTCGAGAACATCCTGCTGTAGCATGGTGCCCCAGAAGTCCTCATCACCGACAGAGCTCACCCAAGCCATTCTGCAATACAGCCAGACAAGCCACAGGAGGACAACTGCATACCACCCGCAGACGAATGGTCTCACGGAGCGCCTGAACAAGACCCTCGCCGACATGCTAGCAATGTACGTCGACGTCGAGCACAACATGTGGGACGCGGTCCTGCCGTATGTAACCTTCGCTTACAACACGGCGGTCCAAGAAACAACACAGATCACGCCGTTCAAGTTGGTTTACGGCAGGAACCCGACGACGACGCTCGACGCCATGCTGCCGCATGTCACTGACGAAGAGAATGTTGACGTCGCTACCTATCTCCAGCGCGCCGAGGAAGCCCAACAGCTCGCCCGCCTAAGGACCAGGAACCAGCAGCCTACCGACAGCCGACACTACAACCTCCGACGACGCTACGTCGAGTACCAGCCCGGTGACCGTGTTTGGGTTTGGACCCCGATACGCCGACGAGGACTCAGTGAGAAACTATTACGACGCTATTTCGGACCCTACAAGGTCATCCGACATATTGGCGCACTAGACTATGAGGTCGTGCCAGACGGCATTCCGCATACACAGCGGCGCCGCGCACGATCTGCAGGGGTCCACGTGGTGCGTCTTAAGCCATTTTACGCACGCTGACGAACTTCCTTACTTTGTTGTTTCTTTGCTACGGGTGTTTCTGTTTATTACTTTCGTTTGTTTGCAGCATCGGGTCGATGCTCTTTAAGAGGGGGGTATTGACACGTGTACATGTCTATCTATCTCGGGTGACCACGTTTCACCGCTTAACAAATGTTATCACGCAGCACAGGACGCACCTGCATGTACAATAAGTTTCTGGAATGCTATCGATGGTTCCATATGCTGTCTGTGACCGAACCTTGTGTAATCTGATTGCATGTGTGTGCGACGCGAATGATGTAGAACTTTGTAGAAGACACGCGCGTCCCAGCGATTATTCTGGAACATTCGACGACTGATGTATAAAAGCCGACGCGCTTGACCCGCTCATCAGGTTTTTGATGATCGCCGACTGTGTTCGCCGCTGTCGCCGTTCTTTGAGTGTAGCCTGTTTTTGAGGGCACAAGGTCGCCCAATAAAAGGCTAGTTTCGTCTTTCTCAGTTTTGGCTGCTTTCTTCACAGTCACTACCACGTGACAGTATATTTCTTATTGCAAGCCCTGCCCCAACCAGCACTTTTTACCAAACTGAGCGGACGCACTAATGGACAAGGCCATAAGATACACTGAAAGTACAAGATATTTGTGGCTTTGAGAGCCAAGATGGCCCACCACAAGGGATAATCTGATTGACCTCCAAGCCGTCGATGTTGAATGGGACACGGTTACCACCATTTAGCATATTTCCCTCGACAACCTACGTCAGACGCACGTGATGACTAGCACTTGATCTGTTGATGCTCAAGTGACGCATTTTATTTGAGCCGACGCTAACTAAACCGATAAGGAAACACCAGCAGACCATAAAGCCCAGGTGGTTAATCTGCTGACGTTTCTGCGTTCACAAAATGTTTTTCTACGTAACGCATTTGTTTCATCATCTAAAATTCTTGTCTAAAGTAGCATGTTGTAATGACACCGCTCATTACGACGCTTCAATTTTGTAGTTCTTCAACTGACCGGCTTACGCGTTTGTGGTGTTCTGACACTGAACATAGGCTCCATATCTACTACAATGACGAATTGTGATGGAATGACGATAAACGGGATTCAATTTGATCTAAATTTGATACGATGTCGTTTTGAAGTTCCACAATCTTATTGCAATGCGTGCGGACTACACTGCCAAAAAAAATCATGAGCCATTCCACTCTGTGAAGGTGGATCACCAGCGGAGCTGATCCGATCGGCGTTGAGCTTCCAAAGATGCACCGGCACATGCGGACTCACGTAACCGTTCGTCGTCGAGAAACGTGGAACCGCACCCTTTAGCAGAGCCTCTGTACACGCGTTTTTCTGGACCAAGGCTCGTTAGCCTCTCTATCGGCGCCTCCTTAGGCGTGCCGCAGACTCGAAACCCTCCAACGTGCTCGCCGGGAAAGCACCACGTCAGCACATCCACCGTCTTCTGCTGTCGCTCTTCCGACTGTAGGCCGTAGGCAATCCAGATGCCATCAAATAGCGGCATCTTCATCTCATGTAGCGGTCGAGAACGTCTCTTTGTAACCTTGCGTAAGCGCCGTCAAATCTCGCCACTGTTCCCTCGTGTCGTCAACGTCTCTTTGTGGCATTCTCGGCGTCACGATATGCGTCGCCGGCTCTTGTCCGTCTAGAAACGGCGACGGTCTAGAAACGCTAGAGGAGAGATGCTTGTAGAATTAGCAGAAAGGAATAAGCTGAGAATAACGAGCACCTTTTTCAGGAAACGTACCAACAGAAAATGAACCTGCAAAAACCCTAATGGCGAAACAAGAAATGAGATTGATTTCATTCTTTCTGCCGATCCCAGCATAGTGCAGGATGTAGAAATGATAAGTAGGGTAAAGTGTAGTGATCATAGGTTAGTAGAGTGTTTTAGTTGAGCGTCATTACGGTAAGCTCCGCTCCGAGCTTCCCCGCTAAGCCACAGCTGAGCAGCGGGCGATTTTCCCCTTTTAGTTATACGTTTAGCGTAGCGGAGCGGACATTTCGCAGTTGCAGTGCCCCCTGGCCAAATTCAGGCTAATGAAACAAAATGAAAAGACCTATTGATCACTCTTATACAGTAGAACGTATATATGTATATATATATAACTTATTTCTCCATGAAGTATCTAGACGTGCGCTTGTAATGCATTACCGGTCTATTTTATCCAATAGAAATTAAAGCACCGTCTTGGGGAACGCCACGTGATAGCCAGCGCGCTTCATTTCTGCATCCAATCCAATCCTTTCTGAAGCCGACGCTAGCCAAAGCGCTGCGCAGCACACTCCGCTCACGCAGTTTCTAAGCGGACCGTCTTCCTCGCTCCGCTAGCCCGCTTACGGCTAAGCGGACGGCGCATGCGCATTCGCGCTTCCACTCCGCTTAGCTGCTTAGCGGAGCGTAAACACGCTCAACTAAACCACTCTAGTTAGGGCCAGGATTCAGCTCAATTTGGACAGAGAAAGAGTAAAATTGGTGAAGAAAGAACAGGTCAACTTAGAGTCAGTAAGGGTAAAAGCAGACAAATTTAGGCTGTTACTTGCAAACGAATATGCAGCCTTAGAACAGAGAGATGATGATGATGACATAGAGGGATTGAATGAAACCGTAACGAGCTGGTTTAAGAGGCAGCAATTGAAATGGGAGGCAAGGCACCAAGGTAACCAGTAGGCAAGTTTTCCCAAGTAACAAAGGACCCAGTAAAGAAACGACAAAGAATGAAAGTGTCCAACTCGAGATACGACAGAATTCGCGGAACAGACAAAACTGATAAACAAAGCGAAAATAAGCGATATTAGAAATTATAACGGGAGAAAGACGGAAGAAGCCGTAAGAAATGGACGCAGCCTGAAATCAGTCAGAATAAAACTTGGCATAGGACAAATCAAGATGTATGCACTGAAAGGTAAGCAGGGAAATATCATCAGCAATCTCGAATGTATAATAAAAGCGGCAGAATAATTCTATACTGACACGTACAGTACCCAGAGGACTCAGGATAACTCCATTAGAAACTGTAATGAACAGGATACAGAAACTCCTCCTATAACTAGCGATGAGGTCAGAAGGGCCATTGCAAGACATGAAACGAGGAAGAGCAGCAGGAGAGGATGGAATAACAGTCGATTGAATCAAAGATGAGGAGACCTAATGCTATGAAAACTGGCGGCTCTCTATACGAAGTGTCTATCGACTGCGAGGGTCCCATAAAACTGGAAGAATGCAAACATTATACTATTCCGCAGAAAGGGCGACGTTAAAGAACTGAAAAATTATAGGCCCATTAGCTTACTCCCAGTGCTATATAAAAAAATTTACCAAAATACCTTCCAATAGAATAAGAGCAACACTGGACTTTAGTCAATTTAACAGGGATAAGCGGGCTAGTTGGTGGTCGTTATTGGAATGCATCATGTAGCCGCACAAAAACAAGGGACAAAAAGGAACACACAGGACAGGCGCGGATCCGCGCCTGTCCTGGCCGTTTATTTACAATGTTGCGGCACAATTTTAAGTACTGCGTGTGAAGTCTCTTACCCCGCATGTTGTACGTTAAGTACCGCTGGCACATAACTCAGCTCCCGACTACTGTTGGATTTCCTTCATTCCATCGCGTAAAGAAGTTTTCCAACTTCGTCCCATAACCTCCAGTTAAAGTATTGCAGGTGAGACTCGCGCGTCTGTTGCAGTGCGTACGCCCTCTTTAATGGCAGCCAACGCAACCCACGTGCCACGTTCCTTCACGAACGCTGCACGCTTCGTCTACTGTTGGTACGCGGTGCATACGCCAGATGTTTTGTTACGCGTCAAAAACTCTGCATTGCGCACGCATATTCTGAATGTGGTGTTGCTATCAGGTCAGTACCGACCTCTAATTGGTACAATTTTGTCAGCGCTGACGCTGCCTCCTCTTCCTTCATTTATTTCATTTTTTCACTGATAACAACGCTTTCAGAGGGTATGTTTAGGATACATACTATGTGTTGAAACAACCACGTGCAAGCTGCCTTGCCTAGGGAGCCACTCTAAATCGAAACGGACGCTATGTACTGAACTGTTGCGGCATTCGTGCTGCTCCTGCGTGCTAGAAATTTATCCAACGAAAGCGACCACTGCGTTCACATCCATGCCGTCAATATGTGATGAGACAAAAGAAGAGCGGGTTTCAGTGTTTTTCACGGAGATATTCCTCGAACGGATTTTACACTGAAGTACCCGGCTTGCAGGCTTAATCGGTCTTCGTGAATCTATAGGCCGCGAATTCATAGCTTTGCATTTTCCTTTGCTATTTAGTGTGAGCGCTTTTCGAGCTTCGTCAAAGGTCAGAGCTATACGCTCCGCCTGCGTTATGAATGGGATCAGCCGACCATGAACGGTGGATGATACGAGTGGCATAGAATTGTTCAGAATGCGTCGCTACAGAATCGCGACACTGGAAGCTAAATTCCAGCTAGAACTATTGCTTCTATGGTAATATTCTTATCGTACGACAATCACATTCTTGTTTTGTTTCGATAATCGACGTTATTGTAATACATCACATCTTAGTTGCTGAAGTAAACTGTTTGGGTAAGGCACTCACAGCATGGTTACATGTTGTAAGCACCTAGCTAGATTGCGTCTTCACTATCACAAGTGATTTCTACTCCACTGTTCACTTGGCTTCAAATAAAGGCTTTATATTTATATTTATATTTATATTTAAAATACACGGGGGAAACACCGTTAATCTGAAATAATGTAAGAACAACCTTTTATTGCCAGGTATTTGTACATGAGTTACGTACGTTTCAGTGGTATATTACACACAGTGGCTCAAGTAACCTGCTTGGTGATATGTCTCTAAGCCAATCCCAAATCACTGCATTATTACATGGCCGCTTCCACTGACTGCTGCTTACCAGACGTTCCTTTCACCAGGCGTCTTCGACTGAGGTGACGGAAAGGAGGAACTCGGAATACACCGCAGTAGAGACGTCGGACTCACTGGGCATCGAATTCCGGGACCTAGAGCAAACGTTGGCATCCATGCAACCTTACGGCGTGACTGACTTTATTCCGGTAATGTACTGTCACGTTCACGCATATGTGCTAAGGAGCCGTTTCAAACTTAGCGCTGGCCTCACATTCAACTCATACTTCGTTCATGTCTGAACAGCTTCTGCTAACGAATACCGCATTTCAGTGAGGTCCACTCAACAAGCTGCGAGGAAAAGGGTGCCCCGAAGCCTTATTTAGTTATTAGCATACTGTAGGCGCAACGCTCCAGGCAGGAAACCCACAGACCGGATACCAGTTCGTTTTGTGGGTGGGGAAAAACTGCGCAGCTTACTACCAGAACGTGTGACTGGAGTTTTACAGACAGGCCGTACGCGTTTTGCGGCGTAGGTTCCCTGTTTCACCAGAGTAAATGTCTCACGTTTCTCAAGACTACCTCACTCACAACCGCTGCATTCATCGTCCCACAGTCGGTATTAGTCAAACGCACTACACGTTCCATAGAAACGCAAATGATCAGCACTGCGCAGGCATCATTTGTTGTTTCACTCATAACGACGCTCACCGTTTCCGCGGCAACGTTTACGGTTACACGAAATGACGCCTACCAAAATGCACGCGTGCTTACACACGCCACAAGTACACATGCAAGTTGAGAAGGAAAGTTTCCATATTCAAGGTGTCTCTTGTAAAATAAAGGATAGCACTGAAGTAGCGTTTATCTCGAAGTCTTATCGCGCAAAACACATCATCGTTCTCCACTTTTTATTGAGTGGTGCAGGCACTACAGGACAAGTCGATGACGCCTAAAAATTTACCCTGGCTAAACAACCAAGCCCAGTGCGGCAAACAGTCGCAGCTGTTGTAGTTCTCAAATGATCTAGACATTCATTTAATTATATACGAATACTGGATTGCTCACCACGCCACCACACCAATTAGAAGTGTCTCTACGCCAGATAATCGTCTTATCTCTCAGCATTAATGAAACTTCCCTTGAGGCAGTCAAGATTTACATGATATTCAGATGTGCTCGTCTTAAGTGAAGTCTTAAAATAATCGGCGTGATTCCCTATATAATGCCACATTCCTATATAATACACAGTCATCTTCGCTGCAACTTCTTTATCGCGACCTCTTTCAACTCTACATGGTGAATAAGATCTAAGTAAAGGATTTCGTTATAGCATAGTAAACTTGGGCACATTTCCGATAATCTGGACTATTTATTTATTTATTTATTTATTTATTTATTTATTTATTTATTTATTTATTTATTATGCTTGACATCTGAAAGCAGCGCAAGGAAAATGGAAGGCTCTCGATTATATATACCACCTCAGGTTTCTTTTGGTTTTTTTAATATCCCCGTTAACTTATTTGCACATCAGGCTCCCCTTCAAATTTTGCTGTCGCGGTCAGGAATCAAACCGTCAGCCTCACGCCCGGCAGCAAAATGCCATAAACCTAATATGGCGGCAGTTTCTTTGCTTTTTACTTGTTTCATTTTTGATGAGAGGCGTATTCTTTACAAAGAATAAACAGCTTGAACTTTCAGCATCATTTCGTTATTAGGATTCTATACGTATATGCTACATCTTGAGCTGTAACCTACACGTGAGCAGCAACTACATCCACAGCGAATATTATATTGCTGCAGTGTTCTTTCGATTGGCAAATGGGTAGTATATTTAGGTTCGGCTGGCTGAAGGGGCACTTTTGAGCGGTCCGAAAATTACTAGGTTTCAGTATAGCCAACATGCAGTAGTACAAGATGTAACTCTACCTGCACTGGGGACTGGTCTCGAACCAAAACCAAACAACACAAGTTACATTTCTGCCTTCATTACATAATGTTTATTAAACGCTTCTCTTACCAGGCGTCCTCAGCCGAGATGACAGGACAGACGCCTTCGCATTACAGCGTAGCAGAGGCATCGCATTCGGCAAGCACTGAAGCGAGCCCCGAGGAAACGACAGCGTCCGTCGAAACGTATAACGCAACTGACCTTATCCCGGTAAGAACCTACTTTTGCGGCACCGCAAAACTCGCCTGGGGCACCGCACGATACAACTTTGTTTATTATACCAACCAGCGAAAATGTCCTCGTTATCCTGCACGCGTTGTGTTTGTTGGCGCGCTGTAATCACGTTTCATCGACATCTGCATTCTTATCCCACTCCATGTGAAGGTAAGGAAAAATCCTGCCAATCCCCTTACACTTATAGCCTGAACTCGGCTGGAATCAATTGCTACTGCAGATTACCAGTGCACTAAATGAATAATGTCGCAGGCGTCGCAGAAATTTCGTTGTGATCGCCGCCACAGGGACGCCTTTTACTCACTCGCTTCCCTAGTGCCGGTCCAGTCACTATCTCCGATGAGTCGCGTCTCTCAGAGAAGCTCCTACCACGCTGCAACGGTCCCTGGCGCGATATATATATATTTATTTATTTATTTATTTATTTATTTATTTATTTATTTATTTATTTCAAGATTACTGCCAGCCTCTGGTTAGAGGCCTTAAGCAGGAGTGGTTACATACATGACGAACAAGACTGAGTACAAGGTGTGAAGCGTGAGCAAAATGACATAGCACTGACTTTGAAAATATAAGGAGCGTGTTATTTGCGAAAACGTAGCAATTAGCGCTAACAATGTGAAATAATTCCAGAAGAAAATGCAAACTGCGCTTAGCGCCAAGTTGACAAACACTTAAGAGACAGAAAAACTAAACTAGAATAATATATGCATACCACGCGTGGCAAACGATTACAGAACATACATCCTGTCAGACAAATATAATGTGGTAGTGTGTAAAAATGTGTAGCAGTGGCAGAAGCATCAGAAAACATGTGCGTCCAATTATGTGGAAGGACAAGCCGAAAAGAAAAGAAAAAAAGGGAAAGGAGGGCAGGGATGTACCCCGGTCATTTACACAATTTCTTTGAGCAGGTTTAAGAATGATTCGATGGTGTCGCAGGCAACCACCGCAGCAGGAAGTACATTCCATTCCCTAATGGTTCGGGGAAAATATGAATTTCTAAAGGCTTCTGTTTTGCAGTAGTAATCTTTAAGCTGCTTAGCGCGGCTAGACCGAGTTGATCAACGAGTTAGAGGCTTGGTATACGTGTCCTTGTCGATGCCCAATTTTCCATGATAGAGCAGATACATGTACTTTAATCGTTCTTTAAATCGCCGTTTTTGCAGGGTAACCAGTTCTGCTGTTTCGAGCATAGCACTTGGTGATGCATACCGGCTGAAGGAATTGAATACAAATCTTATCGCCTTTCTCTGAATTTTTTCCACCTTTTTTTATGTTAATATCGCTATGTGGATCCCAGACGACGGACCCATACTCAAGAATCGGGCGGACGAAAGTTTTCTAAGCTAGTAGCTTTATCTCATGGGGTGAATTTCTTAGGCAACGCCTCAAGTAACCAAGCTTCTGCATGGCTTTCTTTTCTATGTATGACACGTGCTCATTTCACTTTAAATCCGAGCTGATAACTACACCCAAATATTTATAGCTTGTCACGCGGTCTAAAATTTGCCCATCGATCGAATACTGGTTGTTTAAAGAGTGTCGTTTCCGCGTCATGGTCATCGCTACAGTTTTTTTCGCATTGATTTTCATTTGCCATGTGCTGCACCATGATTGCACTGTAGACAGCGAGGTATTTAACAGCGATTGGTCAGCGGGACTACGGATTTCTTTATATAAAACGCAATCGTCAGCAAACAATTTTATTTTAACTGGCAATTCCTGTGCAATATCATTGATGAAAATTGAGAAAAATAAGGGCCCAAGCACTGATCCCTGTGGGATTCCGGATAGTACAGGTCTTGAACGTGAATGTGTTCCGTCTATGTTTACAGTTTGTCGTCTCGAAGTAAGGTATGCTTGAATCCAAGAAAGAAGGGACTCATTTTTAAGTATAGGTTTCAATTTTATCATGAGTTTGGTATGTGATACCCGGTCAACCGCTTTCTCGAAATCTAGAAAAATAATATCAATTTGCCCTTGCTCATCCAGAATAGCTGCGAAATCATGAATGGTTTCTAAAAGCTGAGTAGTAGTTGAAAGCCCTTTACGAAATCCATGCTGCCTGGGGTCAAGAAAACCATGAAGCTCAAGATAAGCTGTTAGATGTTTAAAGATAATGTGTTCAAGAAGTTTCGAACATGTGCAGAGTATAGAAATGGGTCGATAGGAAGAAAGCAGCGATGAGTCTCCTCCTTTTGGCACTGGAACAATCTTTCCAAACTTCCAGTCATGAGGCAACTCGGATAGTTGCAATGACTTATTAAAAATCACACATAAGAATTTAGAGCACCACTCGGCATACCGGAATAGGAATGTGTTGGGTATCGCATCGACGCCAGAAGATTTTTTTGTATCAATGTTAAGTAGAAGCTTTAGAACACCTTCTTCCGTTATTATAATATTACTAATAGGTGGAACGCTTTCAACTGTAAATACGGAACACTATCAACTGTAAATACGGAACAGAAAAAGTTGAGCGATTCTGCAACTTGTAATTTCTCCGATACTGTTTCACCATTAATGCAGAGGGTGGGTACGGTTTTTGATTTTGAAGAAAAATGCCGCCAGAACTTTGCAGGGGCGAAAGGAGAAATTGTTTCATAGTGACATTGTGGTAGTAGTCTTTTGCTTTTTTAATGCTTTGGCTTAAATGAGTGCGCAGCGCTGAAAGTTTGCGCATGTGACTTTCAGAGGGGTGCTTCCGCAGTTGTTTTCTTGTCTTCTTCGCCTTTAGTTCCAAGCGTACAATTTCTTTTGTTATCCATGGGCGGGTTTTGCGGACAGTGATTACTTTAGTCGGTACAAAGTTATTCGCGCATTGCAACACAAGATTTTTAATGTATTGCCAAAGATTCTCTACTGAGCATAAAGCAGACTGGGAGAGGGAAACAAAGTTGGAAAAAGATAAGTCCAGAGCATGTAATATGCGTACATCATCTGCTCGTGAGAAAACAAGCACTGAGCGCTTTTCATGCTGAACCCCAGCGACATGGCCCAAACACATCGTAAGACATACCATTCTGTGATCTGATATGCCGTTGACGACGCTAAGTCCCGTAACCTGAGGAAGCATACTTCTGCTAACTAAAAAAAGATCCAAGATAGATTCTGAGTCGTTATGTATGCGTGTAGGCTGCTTTACTAATTGCGTTAGGTCATGATACATTAAAAGATCAACAAATGGTTCAGCGATTTTCGCACCTGGCTGGGGAAAATCACCGTCCCATACCACTGATGGAAAATTAAAATCACCGCCCAGTAGTATATTGCAGGCTGAATCTCTGCATGAGCAGAGAAATTCATTAAGTTGGTCGCTGAAACTGCTGTCTGTGTTAGGAGGGCGGTAAAATCCCCCGATAATGAAAGTTTTGTTAACATTATGCACTTTTGCGAGGACACATTCAACTCCAGAAATGTCTGCCAACCTTTCTATGTGCAAAGATTCCTGGAAAATGATGGCGACCCCGCCCCCTCTCGAAATTCTATCTTTACGGAAGATTTTATAGCCGTTAGGTGCTATTTCTTTGTCACTGACATCAGGTTGCAGCCATGATTCTGTAATAATTACAATATGCGGCCTGGAGACACAATCTCTCCAATGCTGTTCACTGCGTGCTTGGAAGAAGTATTCAAGCTAATTAACTGGGAAGGTTTGGGAGTAATGATCGACGGCAAATACCTCAGCAACCTTCGGTTTGCCGATGATACTGTTCTATTCAGCAATACTGCGGACGAGTTACAACAAATGAGTGAGGACCTTAACAGGGAGAGTGTAAGAGTGGGGCTGAAGATTAATATGCAGAAGACAAAGATAATGATAAATAACCGGGCAAGGGAACAAGAGTTCAAGATCGCAAGTCAGCCTCTAGAGTCTGTGAAAGAGTACGTTTACCTAGGTCAATTAATCACAGGGAACCCTGATCATGAGAAGAAAATTCACAGAAGAATAAAAATGAGTTGGATCGCATACGGCAGACATCGTGAGCTCCTGACTGGAAGCTTACCGTTATTATTGAAAAGGAAAGTATTGAATCTGTGCATTTTACCGGTGCTGATATATGGCGCAGAGACTTAGACACTGACAACGAAACTTGAGAACAAGTTAAGGATCGCGCGGAGAGCGATTGAACGAAGAATGTTAGGCGTAACTTTAAGAGACAGAAAGAGAGCGGTTTGGATCAGAGAGCAAACGGGTATAGACAATATTCTAATAGACATTAAGAGAAAGAATTGGCGCTGGGCAGGTCATATAATGCGCAGATTATATAACCGTTCGACAAATGTGGTGACAGACAGTGGCGTAGCCAGAAGTTTCGTTCGGAGGGGGCTCACGTTGCAGCTTGGCCTCCTCCTTAAGAGGAAGCTTTAGCTCGGGTGCTCCTCTCTAAATACGTGTAGAAGGTGAATTCGTTTTTCTCGGCAACCACTGCACCAAATTTGACGAGGTTTGTTGCATTTAAAAGAAAAAAAATATAAATTCTACTGTCTTCTGGTTTCGAATTTTTCAATTAGGTTGTCAATTCTTTATTGCAAATTGGCAAAAATCGCAAATGTTTAGAAAACAAAACTATCACGTTAAAAACTATGTAACTCACCAATGAAAATTAATATCACATTTCTGTGAACCGCCATGTAATAGTACATCTACAGCGGACAAAATTGATTTGTCACAAATGAATCACAAAAAATTTAATATAATCGAAATACGGCTTTTGCAGAACCTTTGTACACCATGTAACCAATTCATGTAAGATACAAATTGACATACCAAATTTGTCCGCTTTGACGCTTATAATAGATGCCGTTTGAAGAACCACAATATCTGTTCTTGATGTAGAGCTATTAGTTTGTGAACGTCGTGCTTCTATTTTTTTCGCACTTTCGAAATTTTCAAAATATTTTAAACAGAATTCAGGCCCTAAATCAATATTCCGCTTCCAACTGATACTAGAATTTAACTTTCTTTCTCAAATGCAACAAATTTCATTAAAAGCGACCGAGAGGTTATCTCAGAAAAGCGTTTCTGCGTTTTACATGTATTTCAATAGGGCGCGTCGGAGTTGGGCCCGAGCTAAACCTTCCTGCTAAACAATTTGTCGAATACTCAAATACATGAATAATAACTGCATTGCCATTGCCAAAGATGCTGCAAACGAATTCTTGAACGCTACGCACCGTCAAAACAAGTAATATATGTATTTTTTCATAAAAAGATATACTCGTATGTGCCAAACATTTTGCCCAAGATAACTGAAGTCAATGCTTCCATGTTTTTGTCTATGTAATAAGTAAAGAAACTATCACACGATCTTTAGAACTATATCAGTTCGAAACCAGCAAAGCAGTTCATGCCGCTAATATGAGAAATGTGGCCATGAAATGAACAAGTTGAGGACAAATATGTTAATGAAACTTTGTCATTCAAGAACCTTCTTTACATTTTTGTAAACATGCAACGGCCAGGGAAACATCTCTATAACGCTGTCATTTATTCCAATGTATTACGCAGGAGCAGCTGTCACCGGTCGTGTACCGTGAGTAATTGCACCGAAATTATTGTCCTAACAGAAAGCACGTATATAAAGCCGTTCTGCAACATATACGAGGGTGAGTCAAATGAAAGTGAACCAATGCGAATATATGAAAAACGGGGTACTTTATTTAAAAGTAGTCTCCATGAGAATTTAGACATTTGTCCCATTCACTAACGAGTTGGTGTGATTCCTGTCTGATAATACTCCTTGGGTTGTTGCTTCAAAAAATCTGCAACTGACTCTTTCACGTCATCGTCCGACATGAATCTGTATCCCTTGAGCTGTCTTTCATTTGTCCCAAAATGTGGAAGTCGCAAGGCGACAGGTCTCAGCTGTATGGGGGATGTTGCAGCGTTTCCCACTTGAACTTTGCAGTTTTGTATTAACCACATCAGCGACGTGTGGATGGGCATAGTCGTGAAACAATTAAAAATTAATTATGGGGTTTTACGTGCCAAAACCACTTTCTGATTATGAAGCACGCCGTAGTGGAGGACTCCGGAAATTTCGACCCCATGGGGTTCTTTAACGTGCACCTAAATCTAAGTACACGGGTGTTTTCGCCTTTCGCCCCCATCGAAATGTGGCCGCCCTGGCCGGGATTCGATTCCGCGACCTCGTGCTCAACAGCCCATTCGGCCCCATTCGTCACTTTTCCACGTCGTTTGTTCTTGAATGCGACACGCAGACGATCCAGCGGTTCACAATATCGGAAACGATTGAAAGTCTCTCCGGCTTTAGCAAATTCTATCAGTAATGGCCCCTGACGATCGAAAAAAAGACAGTCAACAACTTTCCGACGGAAATGACGGTCTTGCTTCCTTTGGGCGTCGTGAATTCAAATATTTCCACTATAAGCTTTGCCATCGTGTTTCAGGCTCGTAGTAGTGGCACCATGGTTCATCCCCGATCGCAATTGCAGACAAGAAGTCGTCACCCACAATGTGATGCCGTATCAGATGAGTCAAGGCAGCGCAGGACCTTCTCCAGGTGGTTGTTCAAAATCTTGGGCATCCATTGCGCACACAAGAGCCGATAACCGAGATGTTCACGAATTGTGGTGTGAACAGAAGCGTGGCTGATGTTCGCATGCTCTGTCAGTTCATCGATGCTTATCCCTGGTTCTTGTCTAATCAGCTCATCAACCTTTGAAATTGTGTTGGGGGTGATTGTACGGTGACATTGGCCCGGTCTTGGATCGTCTTTGCAGCTTTCACGCCCTTCTTTGAACTGTTTGCTCCAACGCTTCACAGTGGCCAATGAAATGCAATGTTCAACGTATACGGCAGCCCTACGGCAACTCATTTCTTTTAAGGAGACAGCTTCAGCTGTCAAAAACCTCACAACACCACGCTGCTCAACTTCTACAGCGTCCGTTACGTCACACAACCATGTTCAACCCAGTTTATGAGAGCATTAAAGAACATTTATCCTCACACCTGCATGTCACTTTTGTAAATGGGAGATGCTTGTGTGCTACGGGCATGCCTCGCAGATAATAAACCGAACCATTATTGCGCGGGGTGGGTTGGCTCACTTTCATTTGACTCGCCCTCGTACATTAGAAATGCGGATTCAATGAAATATACAAATGCGAAGATGCAGCTTGATAAAGGGCAAAAGATTGTCACTGCAAACAAAGCTCACTGCACGTATACACAAAACCTCGCAACAAGATGTTTAAACATACGTATAAGTCTCCAATAAATCTACGTATCTAAGCAAAAAGCCACTGTTATAATGTGTCAAACAAGGCAAATAAATATGTTGCGCAATCACAGACTCACAGATCAAAGAATCCTAAGGCCCGGCCACCCTCCTTCCACTTCCCCCGATGTATAGCGCGCGACGCAAGGCGGCGTGCTTGCTCCCCGCTTTACTCCTTTGAGCACACGAGACTGAGCCAACATCGTCGGCTCACCCATTCCAACGCTTCCCGCCCCCTACGCTTTCCCTCACACATACACCATGTGGCGCGATGTCACGATGTTATCACCCATGGACTTTATCCGAAACATGAGGGCGACGGCGACGGCAGGAATGCACCTGGATTTTCCATATAATTGCTATCGCAATAATATAATAAGAGTATCCGGCAACTGAAGCGTCCCGTGGCCCATTACTTTCCGCAAAAGAAGTATCAAAGTCGAACTTTCACCATGCGACAATTTGCTGCGCCGCAAAAATGTGTTTTTTTCTTCCTTCTGAGGGGAGTGGCCACCGAAATGAACAAGCGCATAGTATGTTGGCCACAATCGAATGCCTACTTTGTACACCTAATGCGGCTACCTTAGGAATATCGAAGAAAATCAGAGACACTTGATCCACCGAGAGCCCGTACGCATACTTCTCGGTATCCTACACCGGCGAGACAAGACTTTACGGAGAGGTTGCGCTCAAGCTAATGCGGTGCAATCCGTCGAGTCCTCACAGTGGTGGCGGCGAGCGACCATTGTTTCTTTTTCTAGACTGCTAGCCAAAAAGCGTCCAAAACTCTGGAAGGCGAAAATCCACTCGGCCAGAGAAAACCGAACGCTCCTCGAAGTGCACCGCGCGGTGGTCGGGGCAACACCGGAAAAACGCATACGCTCTGGCTGGCTTTGGCAGCCCGCGGGTAGGGTAGCGAGAACAAAAAAAAAAATAGCAAAAGAAATTGAAGAGGCTCAATTTGTCCTCGCAAATAAACGTCAAAGTAGAAAAAATAAATAAGAACGTAGTTACCTTGGCTGGCTTAAGTGTCTTCACATGGATGCTTTGGGCAGGTGAAAAAAATAAGATTTTTTATTACGTGACACGAAGGCACAAATGAACCACCACAACGTTTCGTATCATCGGACCTCGCTGCGTGCTTTGTCAACTTGTCTGATAGTGGGCTGATTTGGCTTGTCTCGTTGCATGTTCCGATGTAAGATTTTGGAAAAGTCAATGAACCTTTTGTGTCAAATGTTTATAACAACATTAAACTCACAAAGTTCCACAATTGAAAATCTAAAGCCCAACTTTGGAAAAATGTCAACGCACCTTTCACATCAAAAGTTTATGAGAACTTTATACCCATGAAGTTTCACAATTGACATCCATGCGCTCCGTAGATTCCGCGGCCTCCGCGATATGCCACGACGAGCCCGCTCGCCATCAAAACGCTTTGAAACTTTGTGCTCGGATGGAAATCCTTGCGCTATGTGACTCCAGGTGCATGGGCGTTGCCGCGAAATCCAGCCCGAGTTCGCAATGTTTGCGGTCAAATGTCTTTTCGAGCGTAAAAAAGACATTCTAGACAAAAGCCAGAAAGATTTCCGGCGCCGGGGGTTGCTTTGGTCGGCGGTGCATGGACAGCACGAAAACATTTCGGGTGGGGGGGGGGGGCGCTGAATCCCCATAAGCCCCCCCCCCCCCCCCCTGGCTACGCCCCTGGTGGTAGTAGTCGATAGTTCGAGTGAATACTGTATTGTCAGGAGCACTAGGGTTAAGAATTAGCCAGGTCACAGATAACGAAATGACGTTCCGAGATCCGCACGGATCCCCTAGGATCCCTTGTTGACAACAGAAAGCCGGCCACGCAGAATGCATTTAAGGTCCTTCGGAGTAAATGTAGCTTAGAGTGCCAGGTTTGTCCATTATGTTTCATGTGGTTTGAAAGGCTAAAGGACCTAACGAGGCTCAGTATTGAATAATCTTTAACCATTCAAAACACAGAAAACACAATGAAAAGATTGCCCGGCACCCTCAATCGTGTGTACTCTCGAACTTTGCGTTGTGGGCTTAACGCTGCCAATAACCTTTCGAGCTGCCGGCTTTGCATTGTTGAACAAAGGAAACCGATCTCGAAAGGTTGTTTTGGTTATGGTCCGTTACCTACTTCGTTCTTGTCATTTGGCAATCATTACAACATGTCTCGACGTGAATGAACTCGCATACTTCGGCACGCTCAAAATATGTCGTACATAGGTTTGTTGCGTATGCCACTCAGCGCATATAGCTCCATGCTCAAGTCACAAACGTAGAACGTGGCACTGCAGTTGTTCAGCCTCATAGGTGGTAGTACGTAGATCATAGGCAGTTGCATACGTTTTTCAATGGTTTATGACGTATTTCTTGATAAAAAGAGGTTTAGGCTCGTCTGTCAAATGTATTGTTTGTCAAATGACAGACAATTGTTATTTTTTGTAATGTATAACCTCAAGAAGTAGGAATTAGAAGTTAATTAGGCGCGTTTATTGCCACGCAACAAGCCTGTGGTCAGTAACAAATCTAAACACGGCTAATATCCCAAACATCAAGATCGTTCTGTGTCATGTGAACGAAGTTTTGACGTCATCCATGTATTTCCTATGATTCCCATGCTAGCCAAACAGCCCTACCCGCCGAAAATGCGAATACTAGAGCCACTTCCTTGTTAGCATTCTGAGTAACTAACTAAGTAGACTAAGTAGAACTTTTCTGCAACAATCGAGGCGTTCCACAGGTCTTAATTTTAACTAATGTGCGGCTGCCGTTCCAGGTCGTGTCTTTTGTGGGGAGCTTGACATATCAAGTTGCTGTGGACGAGCTGCACGCGTAACGGCATTTTTTTTTATTGGCAATTAGGTTTGTGCGGCCAGCATGTCGTGTTGCACCTGAACGCACTGCAAGCACCGTTCTAGAAATTTGTTCACCGGTTTCAAGTGCTGTATTTTTGTTGCCAACGGCAGGCGCCTGCTTATTTTCACGTTTGTCCGTTGCGCAGGCAAAAACCCGTCACGTGATCACAAAGTTCTAAAATACCCACAGATGATACCAAGATAACCACTATACTTGAGGACCCCATGTGCCAGCTGCGAATAAACAATGCCAGCGCGCGGTGCTTATATTGCTTGTATTTATAGCGAATAATTTCACTGCAGTGTAGAACTGCCGCAGAACAATGAACGCTAGCGTAACAAAATTGCTTGCACCTATGCGCTACACGTTACGTCGCAGGCTCATTTTCACGTTGTGTAATATGCCTGTGCTTACTGTTATTTTGAGATTGCATCAGCAAAATATCTGTGCAGCGCGCACACTATCCGAATTTCATGAATTCGTTTTCTCTTTTCTTCTTTTTTTTATTTCATTCAACGTTTAAACACTACGGTATGGACGGAAAAGCACGGAGAAACGAAGCGCAGTAAGTAAAGCCTTAGAGCCGCTAAAACTCTTATTCACTTTAGCTAGTTCGCCTCTCACTTGCTCTGAAGGTAACACTGTTGTGGCTCATTGGCTGCGGTATTTACCGGTTACGAGGTCACGCGTTCGATTTCGACTCTTGGCGGACGCATGGGCGCGAAATGCTGCAACACTCATGCGCCGACCGTTTGGGGGTGCACGTGAAAGGGACAGTTTAGAAACATATTATTTAAGCTCTATTGATAAACTACCATTTTACAAAGCCAAAAAGAAAAGATCATATCTTGCCATGATAACAGACTTGTCACGGCGTAAAAAAAGAACGAAAGACGAGTGTTGACCCCACCTTTAAATACACACACCACTTCACCGTGGCGCCATTGATCTTCGTAGCGTTGGCTCCGGTCTGGCTACGCCTCTATCGGTGAAGGAGGAGGTCATCGAAAATGACAATAGCTAAAGACGGAACTTAGCAAGTATTGAGAAATCGTACGGCGCCTTCAACAACCAGAATACGTGGAAATACTTTGAAAATCGTGACGTCACAACAATGCCCGAGCACATTGATTTCGGCGCGAGATATAAAGAAAGAACAATATTCACCTTCAGCTTTCTTTTCCCTAATAACCAGCCCTCCACTGCCAAATTAACGAAAATTTAGTTTTCAAAGAATACTTTTCTCAGCCTAAACTAACTTAGCGTTTCCCTTTAGTGCCCCTTAAAACAACTCCTTCTGTCTAAGATTTATCAGAAATCCTCTGATGCGGAGTCCCCGATAAACCATGTTTTGCTTCAGGACGTTCAACTTCACTAATTAATAACCTAGGCTATTCTAGCTAGTTGCTGGAGCTATGTAGTTTTTTGGTTTGGGACAAGAGTTGGTGCTTTTTTGCCTTTCCATCTGTATCATTACTTCCTTGCCCACTTTAAAGAAGGACTTCGTGTTAATTTTGGCGTTACAGCGGTTCATCAAAAGTAGGCCCGAATCCGGGTTCACGGGCATTCAAGGTCTCTTCCACGTACCACCGCTCATGAGACCGTAACCGCAACGGTTAGAAACGGAAATTGCGACCATTATGGAGCGCGGTTGAGCAGTAAGATGTCCTAGCCGCTGAGTAACACTGCGGGTATACCTTCAGATTCCAGAATACAGCTTGAATTTAGAGCCACGTGTTCGGCTATCGATCAAAGTAAACGTTCATATGAAGCGATCGGACTGCGTTTCATTATGCAAGCAGCTGCGCAGCCGCTGCGATGATCAAATGATCACCCGGACGTCGAAAATTAAGCGCGACAAAAAAAAAAAAAAAGATAGATCACGCAGGAAGCGAAGACTAAGACAAGCGCTTTCCTGCCTGTGAGCATTGTCTTTTTCTTGCGCATGTTTCCCTCATGAGAAGCGCAAGACCAATTAGCCGGACAATTGTTTGTCCTAGATCGAACGATCGTTTAGCGGTGATTCAAGAAGCTTAGGAAGCGTAAATCAAGCTGTTCGTTCGTTTATCGATATGGCAAATTACGAAACGCTAGCTCTAGTCAAGTTCACGAACGTTGCGGCGTTCTTTGAATTTTGTTATAAATGCTTAAAAAAAGACATATATATATATATATATATATATATATATATATATATATATATATATATATATATATATATATATATATATATATATATATATATATATATATATATACCAACGACGTTTTGTTGTTTTTCGTTCAAGAAACTACCCTTCTACTCCCATAAAAATTTCCTCGCGCTTGCTTTTTTTTTTTTTTTCAGGAACGCGCCGGAAGACGGAGCACGAAGCCGTCGAGTGCAACACCACGTTTTGCAAAGCGGAAGGTACGTGCGGCGATCCAATGTTTTAAAGATTTCGCGATATTTGGAACATTGTTGCCACCGTTACGCTCAGACGTGTTGGCACACGACTAAGTCGATCAAAAGCCCGAGATAACTTTAAATTTCGTACCCTAAAATTTTTTAGCGAGCCCCGCACCTCACTTCACTTCCTCCTCCTCCCTTTTCCTGCCCTTCTGGCTTTGAGAACATTCTGGCAAAGTTACAGTGGGGCCGTTTATCGCTTCCCCATCCTTGTTCAGCGTTACGACAGCAAAATTTGTAGCCTAAAAACAAGTAAAAGAAATACTGTGCTTGTTTCAGAAGGAAATGACAACGTGTGAACAAGACACAATAAAGGAACAAATGTTTCCTTGTGAGACGTCAAACTGTATAAGTCGAAGTTATTTTATGTTATTTATTCACCCCTTTATTATTTGGAATTACATACATAGTACTTACCAATTGATGCACAACATCAGACGCACGAGGAATAACAATTAACGGTAGTAAGGCCGGAAAATAAGTGCAAATCAGTTCATGGTTTTAGTATGCACGTAATACCGATTCGATACACTGCATAGTGGTTTGCGGTGCTGAAAACGTGGTAAAAACACTCAGTGATATGGGGACAAAACATACTGCCACACGACCACACCTTTTTCGGCCTATCGTGGCTTCTCATCAGACCGATCCTGGTAACAGAAGGACCGCTGCGTACCTCTCTTGCAGCTTGTAAGTAAACATTACATTTCTGCATTCTGAATGCAGCAGTTTCGTTATTCTGCGTGGATGGGATGCTTTCTTGCACTGAGCATAGACATTTAAAGCGAACAGCTTTGTTTACTTCTTTCCTCCGTTTTCGTGGTAGTCGGATTTACACCGCAGATACAAAGAGTCCGATACAAGGGGCACATACTGTCTCTCAGCCTGTACTCCATTTCACAAGTCGTTTGCAGCACTACCGAAGGTACGAGGCGTACATAACCGATAGTTCTGTACAACTAAATATAGTTCCGGGCGTAACTGTCTGCTTCATGTCAGGGTTAGAATGAGGCTTTTTTTTTCTTTTCGGCTTGGTGCATGATACGTTACCGCGATACGTGACGTGGTAGAACCATTGCGGGTGCACGTCGCATACCGCGAATTCAGCAGCCGCTGAGCAGACGACACGGCGCGGATGAACACATCTCGAGTGGCATTCGGCCTTCCGATCGGCTAAGGAGTCCCGCAGCTTCGACAGTTTTGCATACGACCTGTGAGATAGACTGTACTTGCGCGGCACGTTCAACACCTAACGCCAATGACTATAGCCCTTTGAGTGGCACGTCCTGTTGCGCAAGAATTTAGGGCTGTGTGAAGGTTTAGATGCTGTGAGGGAGCTCTTTGGGACGACAGCCCTCCTGTTCTCCACTGCCCTCCCACACTGAGGCGGCTGCGGGAGAGGAGGATGGCAGTCGCCTACCGCGCCGGCTCGCTGGGACACAACACACGTATGACGAAGAGGCTTTATATGTATATAGCCACCGGTACCGCCGCTACATATATGCTTGGCACGGGTTCTATTCTTTACGGCATTACGCACTGAAGCAACGATCGATAGATGCATATACTCGTGCATCAAATATCCGATTTTGAAATCGTCATTCTTTCAAAAGAGCGAATAGCCTCCTAGAAGCCTTCGGCTATTCGCGTGTGACAATCATTGTCGATGGTTTCAGCACAATCACTTCTGCGCACTTTCTCGGTAGTGTCGAAGCAAGAGGAATAGAGTATTTTCGTCTGATACTGCGGAAAAAATATCAGTCTCCCACAGAACGACCAAAGACCGCTTACACGGTGCAGGCGTTTGCCTAGAGTCCTAAAAACATACGTGAGAACGTGGCGTGTTCACTTTGCGCATTGCATTTGTACTGCCTTTCGCAAAAGCGCCTATTCCAGCCGATGCTAATAATTTACAAGTAAAATATATTGATGAGAGGATACATCAGATCACGTTTATGAAGAATGAAGAACGAACAGAAAGCTTGGACCAGAAGGGATTTGCGACCTGTCGAATGGGTGCGTCGTATCGAGTAGCATGTATAAAGGCAGTAGATTGCTATCACTAAACCTAACAAAATAAGTAAGTACAATTGTCACGCCAACATGGCCTGTTCCCCACTAGGTAGAGCGAACACTCGGAAGCGAGGACACAAAGCTTCATTAGTTTTGCAAATGTTGCGTTAATTTGCCACAAGCTTCATTTTATCTCAAAAACAAAGGAACAGCGCCTACGATAGCAGCAACAACAAGCAGAACGATCTAAACCCAAGAGTTAACAATAACGTTCATTCGAAAGAAAGAAATAACATTTATTAGTACCAAAGGAACTAACGCCCAAGTCCAGGCCTCCTGGTAGGCTCATGCCTCCTGGCTCAGCATGTTCTTGACGTGCTGTACCAGAAGCGGCTACCGTGCGTTTTCAAACATTCGTGGGGGAGTGGTCCACTCCTCCCAGCTGCCGGGACGCTTCTTGTGGCGTAGTTCAGAAAGTACCGTCTTTCTTAAGATGTAGTTGACAGGGCACTCCCACAAGGGTGTGTTTACTTGATGGATAGACCATGCATCGTTTGCAAGTTGGGCAGCCTGGGTCCCTGTTAACAGAATGCCGTCTAAACGAGAGAGGTAAGAACAGGTATAGCTGCTTTGCCTGCTTTACCACCTGACAGAAAATCACGGCGATCTGGGATGGAAGGTGTTGCGTAGCTAGTAAACCCCGAGATTCAAGGAAGAGAGTTCTGTTCTTCCAAGAGTAACGGCCAAGCTCGAAGTGAGCCCAAGCGAACGCTTTCTCGGAGCTCACCAACCTTGCTAGCGAGACCCCGGCAATCCCACTGAATTACATTTGCAGGCGGTTTACAAGACATTGTGGCAACCATCATAATAAGTGCTCCGCGAGGGTGGAAGTTAGGGCCAGTAGCTGTTGCGCGGCATAGTACAGAAGCGATGCGGGGTTTGTGGCAAGTTTAGGGGCAGATTCATGAGTGGACGCAATAACTGACTTCGGTACTGGTGGAGAGCGTTTATGACGCGTAGTGGGTGCGGCGAATGGTTGCAGAATTTCACAGTTCCAAAGCGAAAACTAACTTTAAACGACGGAGCTGCAGGAAAGAGCGTCCGACGAAATCAAGCGCCTCCAGCACCTCCCCGCCTAGACCTTCTGCTAGCGCATCTCGCGCTGCCATGTATTTTCCTCACGTGCGCTTTCTTTGGGTGTCTTGCTTCTTTAATGCTGTTGTTCCTTTCATTTTTCTTGATTTTTTTTCTTTCGCTTTTTCACATCAGGAGTCGGCAATGCTGTCTGAGACCATTTTCTTGTCAACCATGACACAAAAATAGCGTCTAGCTTATCATTTCAATTTCTTATGCTTAGTGTGGGATTTCTCCAATTTCAATTGCGCTTACTGTAGGCTGTGCAAGAATATATACAGGTGCTCATAGCTTACTCGCTTACTGTCCATTTATTAAAATTCCTAAGGCGCCACAATTACCAAATTGTTGCGGCTATACCACGCTGACGGTCACAAGCCGGACTGCGGAAAAGTTGCAAAGAAAACACGTTAGCACAGCTTACGCAGAAAGCTCGAACGAAAAGACTCGAACAGCGCTAACATTCAAACAAATCTCGACGAACAAGTAACATCTTGCAGCGACGTCGACCAATGGAGGAGTTGGTATTCATGCAATAGGAATGATGAAATCATAAGTTTAATGGAAACTTGTCTGGACCGAAAAATACGTGTCCAAAAGCGGGAACCGAAAAACGGACCAAATTAATGCAAAATTCGCCTGGCGTAGATTATGTTATACCTTGCGGCGAGTGTGAATTCAAATATACGGGCGAAACCGACAATCTCAAAAAATGAGTCGAGCCACACGAGTACTACATAAGTTGGGCGTCGGGAAATGAAAGGTTGGCCTCAAGCGCCATCGTCGAACATAAAGAAAGCACGGGACAAAAGCTTGGCTGGGGAAGTGCACATGTATTCACTAAAGAAAAGACGCTCATGTCACTCCTGCACCTAGAATCTCTGCACATATATACCACATCGCAGGCATTGAACAGAAAAGACCGGACACGGTGTATGTTTGCCACTTCAGTAAAAATTTGGCAGAACCTATCTCACGATGACTGTCGATGGTAATGCGTTTAGCATTGAACCAATGTAGTGGCACACTCTACTTCCACCGTCGAAAAGAGTTAAATATGACGTGTGTACTGCCTTGGGACTCCTCTTTCACGCTTCCCTGACGACACTCGGCCCTCTAGCGGCGCCGCCGCGAAGCCTGTGCGTGGCCACGGAAATGCATGGTGCGCCGGTGCGTTCAGACGTTAATTTAGAAACGCGTCCTGCGGAAACCGGGCTCCTTTCTCGCGCGTTTTTCAAGACGCGCCGCGCCTAGACATAAACATAACATAAAACATAACATAAAACATAAAACAATATATAACATAAAATAAACATAAATATACTGCTGGTTTTTGTCGAAAACAACTGCGAACATACTTTGTGCACATGTAATCCGTATTTCTTCATATGTCGTTTAATAAAACTTCTGTGTTATTGCTGTACTTGATTGCTGTACTTGAATTGATTTGATGACTACTTCTGTATTGCTATTGTTATTTCGTTCTGTCTGCTGCTGCCATGTAATGGTTTTCTGGGCCTTCGTCAAGCTGTTCGTGCAGCTTTTAGCCCAGGTGACCATCCAGGTACTTGCTGGAGAATAAAATATGATTTGATTTGAATATGGTAAGCTCTGGTTTCCCAGTTTCCCGAAATTGGAAGTTCTCTGTTTATGTACACGGAAAATGGCTGAACTCTCTGATCGAACAATAAACGAACGATGTTTACCCATATTTGTTACGCTTAAGAAAAGGCGCTTATAGGATAAAAATGCAGAACAATCAACTATATATAAAAATCTTAGAGAAGCTTTGGCGCAAACATCCGTGGTGGAAAATCTTGAAGCTCTAAGTTATTACCGCGGCACTCACGAGATTAAAAAAAATTCTGCAATGTGAGCACTATAATTCCCTGGTAAAACTTTTCAATTTACAACTTAATACATCACGAAGCGAAGAACTACAGGCTAATAGAGTTTGCTTTAAATCTGCTATTTGTGTGATATAACCTATTATTAACCGCAAAGTCCAATATTTGTTCGTGTTCACCTGCAAAGTGGTAAATATCCTCTTCCAAGTTCTGTATGATATCTTTTTTTTTTTTTTTTGCTTCCTACTCTTCGAAACATCGCTTAAGGTTTACTACATTTACACGCAGCATAATTTATTCAAACCGCCGCAGGCATTGACATATAAAAGCGTTTGTGTTGACATGCTTTCTATTAAGAATATTAGAGTTGTGCCGGTGTTACCCTTTCTTTTTCTTCGTTTTCTTCGGAACGGGACACATTTGGTGCATTTACAGCGGTGGAAAAGTAGCTGTGACGCTTTTCGGCTGCTGAGCATAAGGTCGCGCGGTTCGTTCCCGGCCTAGGCGGCGACATTTCTCTGAGGCACACAACGCAAAAGACACTCGCGTTCTTATAGCTATATAGTTGCACGTTAAAGAACACCTAGTCGACAAGTATTAATCTGGAGTCCTCCACTATACGGTGCCTCGTAGTCCCAGTGTTGTTGCCTCGGGACGTTAAACTTTGTGAATCGATCAGTCAATGATTTTCTTGGTTCACCGGTGCCACCATTTCGAATTACTCTTTCATGGCTTCGCGCAGCCAGCTACCTGTCCAACATAATCCACAGCGGCCGCAACCCATGTGACAATTTCTACAAGTACGTGTGCGCAGACTGGCAGTCCGTGTCCAGCGACTCTCAGCAATACGACACTACCGACGACGCCCTCACGGGCTCTGTGGAAGAGATGGCAAGAACAGTGCTGGACGGTAACACATAATCCTCTGTTCCATAAGTGTTCCATAAGTGTTCCATAAGTGTTCCATAACGGTATGATGTGCGCAGATATGTGTGCATTTGGTGACAGTGTCAATACAAAAGGTAGATTTTCGTGCAGATTCATAGCGTAACCAATACAGTGCACAGGACGAACAGGTCCTTTCTCTCTCTCATCTGTGTGTGTGCGTGTGTGCGTTTGCGTGTCTGTTTTGCGGCGTATCCGCAATCGACATTGTCGGGCTCAGAGCAGCTCGTAACTGAGCTTCACCTTCGCATTTCTCGCAGGTGGTAAGCCGGCCGAATTCCAGCCCCTGTTCAACCTCTGGACAGCTTGCACAAAAACAGGTATGTCACTCATTTGGGTACTTAAGCATGGATATGTGGGCGCAGACAATTGATGCGGACGAAGCGATGAAAGCCAAACGCAAAGGCTCCGCGTACAATGAGCCGAGCCACAAGCACCCCATGCAATAACAGCCGGTGCTGCTATATTCAGTGCGGGGACAGTTTATTAAAGGCAGGGCTGCCCGCTAAGCGACATGTTGTATCGCATGAAGACCTGCGAACATTTTCTTCAAGCAGCCAGCGGGTTCTCAATTCAGAGTGTCTACGTCGCAATGGCATTGTAACAGCAAACAAAACATGAGCATTCACTGCATTGCAGTGTATTTTCCTATTTTTAATTATCACAATGGTTTATGAACTAAGAAAAAGTACTGATAATTATTGTCCATGCTGTGTAGCAGTTTCCTTGAGCCGTGTTCAACCAACTAGATTCCATACACGTCTTTGCCCAAGTATTTTCCTGCCTTCGGCTTCATCATATCGAAGTGTACTCTTGTTCCGTGCTTAAGCATATTTCAATGTCACATACATCTGAAACTCCAAATATGTGCGGTGCGTCTGGCTGCAAAACCGGCGAAGCCAAACTGACGCACCGTCGCGCTCGCTTCAATCGGTTGTAAGGGAAGTAGAATAAAGTAAGTGTCCAGTGCGAATGGGGGGAAGATGGGGTAAAGGGGAGAGGCGGGAATCTCGCATAACTGCATGCCTAGGGCGACGGGATAGACGTGTTTAGCAACTATACTTTCTCGGCATGCGACGTTCATAACTTCCATGATTCGACCGCGGGATTACACCAGCCGCGTTGTGTGCCTGTGAGAGAGAGAGAGCTACAAGCTTTAATGATACGCTGGAGATGTTAGCCTGGCCGTGTTGTGACGGCGCCAGAAGCACAGGAAATGATAAGAGTCCTCCATGTATGTTTATGTAAACTGTGGTCGCCTCGATGTCAGCCTTCCGCGAAAGGCACGAGTTTTAAAAGTCGGAAATGGTCCCGACGATCTCAGACATAGGAGCGATGTCGCAACTAAACGGCGTCTCCTGCGCCACTCTAGCTGTCACCGGCGAGGTTCTCAATGAAATAATAAAATGACCATTTATTTGAAAGGATGGCTCCTTAGTCTAAAGGACGAATGGCTTGCCAGGAGTGAAAAATATAATAAATAAAAGAGGACGATTGCAAGAAAGGTGACAGGGGGGAGTGGAAGGGAACCTGCCACGCGATATCAAATGATGCGTATTACTCTTGTCTCGTTTGTGAATTCGTAGATGGCCAGGATACGTTCGCGACCCTCTCTATTTACGGAGTGATCCATTCGTCCATCATCAACTGCCGTCGCGTACTTCATCACTTTTATTCTCTCAGAGACCCCTCGTTGGGATGTAATATTACGGCTACTGCGACATACAGGGCAATCGCATAGGTCAATGACGTATGCTTGGCCTCGCTGTAGTCTCACGAAAAGGTCAACCAATTTCAAGCTCGGACGTCCGACTATCATTGTCGTCCTCTGGGTTGCTTTTATTTATGTTTCTTTTTCTGTGTGCCTGTCAACGTGCAATAACGGCCGGCGTAAGATCGAAATCAAGAATGTGATTTAAATACACGGTTTTATTTCTTTTTAAATTACGGATACCTTAAGGTTGGGCTGCAATAGCGACGCAATACAAAGGGAGTTGTAGCGACTTTGCATCATTTTTTGCAGGTACCGTCATGGATGATGAACTGAAGAATGTGCTAGCATCCTTTGGACTCAAGGTTAGCAAGGCCGCTACAGTCACTACAAGCGACGTGCTGCAGGCGGCGGGTATCCTGCTGTACAAGCTCGACAACGCGCCCATCGTCTCCGTGGAGCTGATTACGAATCCTCCGAACACATCGTCGAAGTTAATAGCGGTGCGGACCCTTCGTTACGCAGATTCTTCTTCACTGATTTCAGTCGCGCACTAGAAATAGCAATGTTCAGGCAGCAACGACTCAGAGCAGGAATAACCAATCAATCGTGTTGAAATTGTGAAATCAAGCAGCGGTAAAGTCATGCCTGCTCCAAAAAGTTGTACAATATAATTTGGTGGTCCTGTTGACAGTTTTTTTTAAAAGCCTTCCTGCAATAATCTGGAATAATAATAATGCAGTGGAATGACTATTTTAGCACATTCTGGGGATCTGTAAAATAAGGTTATATATTCTCAGGATTTCTGCGATGTAGATATAAGTTCATTACTTCTTGGTTTCAATTTCCCAGTTCTATCATGAGAGTACCTCTGAAAGTTTTATAGCCAATCATTTTTATTCACTTATCATAATGTGTACTCTAAAAGTTTCGAAAATAAATATAGCACGGAGATAAGTAAGTAGTTGTTCAAGTTATTGTGACAGCCTTCTTTGGGAATGACTGCTACCTTAGTGATTTTCATGCTTTCTCGAAAAGTACCCGTGGCGAAAGCTTGACTGCAGATATGCTGTCATGGGCCACATTATTCAGCAACCTGTATAGTTTATTCGGCCCTAATATGATCATAACCAGCAGCAGGGGCGCTATAACGTAAAACTATTCCAAACTTTTCTATTCCAATGCTGCAATCAGCCCTCCGCGATCGGTCAAAAGCTTTTTTCGACCACCCCCACTTCACCTGTCTGCAACGCGACATCACGAAAACCGCGATAGCTCCCCATATGATATGACGTGTACGCACTGATTATGCATGATTTGATTGAACAAAAGAAAAATGGTTATTTCTGATTCGACGCCTTTTCGCCATTAGCCCTCGGCTATTGGTCAAAAGTTTTCGGGCTGCACCCACTTCACCTGCCTGTCACGTGTCGTCACAAAACCGCGAAAACTCACCGCGTCGAAGTGGCGTGAACGAGTTAAGAAGAACAAAACTGAATTTTCTTCTGAATAGCCGCAGGCTACCCCGTTCCGAAAGGAATAAAAGGTGGCTGCTACCGATCGCTCAGGCACTGGTTACTCGCACCTGCCGCAAAGCATGGGTTTACTTGCGCCTAATAAAACCTTTTGCGCGGCCGTGTAACGCTTTCGAGCACTTTTGGCACGTCTACGAGCTCGTTCTGCCAACTCTTCTTTGCTAAGGATTCGTTTTAGCGTCATTCTGAAGCTTCCGTTGCATGCCGCCGCGATTTTCGACCAGCCACCGCAAGCTGAGTAAGGGAAAGCGGACCAATCGCAGACGCCGGCACCACACTCTCGATCCTGTTATCGAATTTCAGTGCACTGACTCGGATTCATCGAATCCCACTCCACTTGAGTGTGCTCCTCGCCTCTTGTCAGCCAATTAGATAAGACAAGCCGCTCAGTGTAGGCAATGTTATTCGTTTTTCAAGCAAACCAAAGTGAACTCCTATGAACGAGGGGAGCGTTTGATTGGTCTTTTCAGACAACCCTGCATGTGACCGCCAGATGCTTGCGTCGTTGTTTACGCAAATTTGACATCAAGATCTTGGAATACAAACATATTGGAATAGTTTTACGTTATAGGGCCCCAGTATTGTTATTCGTTATTTAAGATATGGGGCGTTTTTATGTTCACTACATGGAGTCAAGAAAATATGGTTCGTACAAGAAGAAGCTATGTGCGCTTCCGTGTATATTGGTCGGTCACATGCCTGAACTGCTGCACCTGAAGTTAAGAAATTCTTGTTAAATTTGTCCTCCATATTGACTTCGCCGTACCCAAAGCCATGAATTCTTATCGTTTTAGGAAGACTATCTTTTGGTTTCCCTATAAGCTAACCTGCCAAACTTCTTGGTTTTCTCAAATCACGAGAGGTCGCTGCAAACCTCGCCGGGCAATACTAAATGCGAGCTCTGTTTTAGTCTAAGTTTAATTTTTTTCGAAGTTTTCTGCATTCGTGTAGCATAAGCACATTTCTTAGTCTAATAAAGTTATGGTATAGTTTACCTGACTGTCTAATTCTGTTGCAAAGATCTTGATTAATCCGTGGTTTTCTGAACTTACTGTGCTTTTTATAGTACTGCGGCGGGAAGGCATCACCATAGCAGCGCTTTACATACTGCAGAAACATGTCATACGATGTGCTGTTATTTTCCTCTCTGTAGACATCATTCCGATCAATATTCTAAATTCTAGCATAAAAAGCGAACAAGGTGTTGGCGCAAAAGGCGCGATAGCTAGCAGGATCATCGCTCACGCGCTTTTCTTTTTCTTTATCGTGGGAAGAAACAAAATACTGATAAATGGCTGCTCAAGTCAGTCGTGAGCAAACTGTACGGTGACATCACAGGGACAGCGAGTGCCCCAAATCCAGGAAACGATATCACCGTAAACATTTAAAACACCCTTGCGGGTGCATAAAGGTTGTTTTGTTTGTCCCTTTGCGAAAAACCAAAATTCACCCTTAAGAGGGAGGTTTAGCTCGGGGCCAACTCCAGTGCCGCCGATTCATATAGACGTAAAAGTCAGAAATGCTTTTGTAATACAACCACTGGGTCTATCTCGATATAAACTATTGCATTGGAGACAGAAAGTTCAATGCTAATGTCTGTAGGAAGCAAAGGTTTGATATAGTGTTCGAGATTTTTTTTTTTAGTAAATATTGCCAGAGAGCGGTAAGATTGAAAAAATAACTCTGCATCAAAAAATACATATCCCTTATTTGTAAACTGCATCCGTTAGAGCATCTAAAACGAACAAATTTGACATATCATTTTACAGATTACGTGGAATGGTTAAGAAGTTTACAAGAGTTTCGTAAAGGTACTACTCACGCATTAGCGGTATATTTGAGAGCGGTGTATAATACATCAATTTTGTCCACTTTAACTGTACCATTCAGTGCAGTTCACAGAATTGTGATGCCGTTTTCCATTGCTGAATTACAAAGCTGAAAGCTTCATAGTTTCGTCTGACTATGCACATTGTTTCTGGCGCCAAATACAAGAACGTGAAGCAGGGTAAAAGTTCTCGCAAAATTAACGGCAACACGAGACATAGAAATACACAGGACAGGCGCTTAATTGTCCAGTGTATTTCGCTGCCTTGCGCTGCCGTTATTTCTGGCGCTGCTTTTTTCCACGAAGATCAAGCTTCTCGCCCACTTTTACACTCTAATGAAGCAGGGGTGCAAGAAAAAAGGGATAAACACGAAGAATTGGCGCCTCTCTGCGCCTCTCTTCGTTCTTAGCACCCAATTAAGCAGCAACTTGCACAAGAACAATTTCTTGTGAGGTACTTTTCATAGCTGTGTTTTTTCGCAAATGTCGCAGTTTCTAAGAAGCTTAAAAATTAATAGCCTCAATCAAAAATTCGATTCCCACAGTCACTAGATATTAAGTGTGTTTTTTTTTAACGCCACATAGCATCACTCATCAAACTCAGTGCCGTGGTTGATGAGAAAAACCATTTCCGCCTTACCACGCATTTAGATAGATGTCCCCGAACTAAAGTTTCCTCTTAAGATCTAGCTCCGTGCCAGCATCGAGGGATGCTTATGAGTTCTCACTCACCCGAGCATCCCTCGATTGCCCTATGTTATGTCTGTTCGCCCGACTTCCACTTACGTAACCGCGACTGAGCGCTGAAAGTTCCCCGTAACTCAAAATTCCGCGAAGTGCATTGAGCAATAAGCGATGTCTCTAGAAACAATTTGAAGTTTCTTTTACAAAACAGTGCTGCTGCATTATGCGGTTCAACCTTTACTTGCACAGGCCTGGTCTGGTCCACTTTGTGTGTTTGTTTTTTTCGCACCTGAATCTACTGCGCATCTTGTTCTGCCTTGACGCCGATATTTAAGACAACAAATCTTTCGGAAGTCTCGTTTCGCCAGAGGCTATCACTGACTTCGCCAGCCATTCTCGCCCTTGGCATGTCTTCACTAAAATTGAGCAACAGGGATGCTTTTCTTGCAATTTACAATTTTATTTGGGGCACAACAGTTCCCTTAATAAATCTAAAAAATTATTTTTGGTGTTCTTTTTTAACTCTTGATTGTACATTATTTGATCTCAAACTTCATTATAGCAGTGTTCTCATTTCTAGATTGATCTTTTTTTCGCTCACCCGTGCTCTAATGCGCCAAGTTTAACTTTTGTTGCAATTTGATTAAAAACGCTTCTTGGCCAATCACTGTATGTCATACAAAAACAACAATCTAAAGAAACGTTTCAATCTTGTACTACAGACAATAGTGCACTGGCTCCGGTGTCTTTTTCATCTACATCAGCAGTAGCTGCTCTGGCCACAATTTGAATTTTAGTGTAATGTTACAACCCAGCACCCCCAAACCTGTACAAGGCACATTGTATGAATTAATCATATTATGCAAGGCATAAGGGTTTTAGACAACCTTTTTTATATTTAACGTTAATGAAGGATTTTAAAGTTCATACGTGGTCAAAATTCAATCATTCTGTTTTATGCTCACCGAAAGAAGTGGCGACTGCTTCCCTTCCGAGCCGCCTTTTTGCTGCAGCGAATACCCGCCGTGGTTGCTTAGTGGCTATGGTGTTGGTTGCTACGCACGAGGTCGCGGGATCGAAACCCGGCCACGGCGGCCGCATTTCGGTGGGGGCGAAATGCGAAAGCACCGGTGTACTTCGATTTAGGTGCACGTTAAAGAACCCCAGGCGGTTCTTTATAAACTAAACATTACTAGCTACCGCTGTCAGACATCGCATGTCCGATATTTTGGTGAACATCAGGTGGTCAGAAATAATACTTAGTTTTCTTATGTCGCAAGTGTAGTTTGAGCTCGCTATCGTGTACGATAGAAAAATTTATGACCATACATTTAGGGATGTTAGCAAAGGGACAAACAAGCACCTTATAAGGTGTAAACATCCATAGAGTGCTATAGTGTCCAGAAGCTTCGTTACGATGGCATGACTGAGGTCATAGCTTCGCTCGTCTTTGACAAATACGTGACAAAGTCGCATAGATCTGCTAGAAGATGTTTCTTTTTTCTTTTGTAAACCACTAGCTTTCTGTGGCTCTTTCACCAGTTTTGTGGTGGCCGGTTGTTGGTTCGTGGTTGGTGGCGGTCAGATGGATAGTGATCTAAAGAAAAGAAAGACGTTTGATTCTGCAACCCGTGAGGGAGCACGGCGAGGTGTCGTCAGGGGAGAGGGAGCGGGAAGTGAAAGATTGTAGAGAAAGAGAGAGGATGTGGCTCACATAGCGAGGTAGACGCAAATCATCTGCAGTCGCGTACACCTCCTGCAAAGCATGTACGTCGTAGTCGCTCTGCAGGAGGTGCAAGGAGAGGTGGTGACGGTCAGACAGACGCAAATCATCTGCAGTCGCGTACACCTCCTGCAAAGCAAGTACGTCGTAGTCGCTCTGCAGGAGGTGCAAGGAGAGGTGGTGGCGGTCAGACTTTCACTCCGATACAAAGGCGCCGGTGGAAAGGGCGCTTGCTCTCGCTCAACCGAGTCGCCGGGCGCGTGCGTCACGTGCTCTCTCTGCGAGAGCCTCGGGGGTGCCTGAGCTAACGGGCAGGAGAGCCCTCCTCTTTTCCCGCAACCCTTTCTTCTTGCGGTGGCTGCTGGGGAGGACTCTGGCGGCGCGAAAGGAGGATGGCAGTCACCTTCCGCGCCCGCGTCTCTTCAGACAAGTGACATATTAGGGATCGGCTTATTTCTATAGCCACCTATGCTACCGGTCCAGATGTGCTGGTTAACAGCTTCGTACTCTACGGAAATGAACAATGAAACGACAAATGCTACCTGAATATTCTCACTAAAGCAAGATACCCCTTCAAGCGCATCATTCTTTCTACAAAGCTATCGCTTCGTAAAGTATCATTCTTTCTATAAGTTATCACTTTCTATCCATTTATAAAAAGCAGCTTTCTATAGATATATAGAAAGCTAGCTATATATCTAGCTATCTATGTATTATAGAAGCGAAGGCTTCTATAAAGCGATCGCTTTATTGGAGCCTTCGCCTATTGGTTAGCAAGACTGAACTACATGCACGTGTACTTCAAGCGACCAAAATCCGTGTCGCTTGTTCCGTCGACGGTTTTCGGATAGCCAGAAAATTTCGCCCGTCGCCTGTAAGTTCGTTTGGAAGCTTCCCGCCGGTTATGCAACATGGCAGCTACCGAACCACTCGATTCCATCATAATTCGCTCTTCGTCGTGCCAATAAGAACTGAGTGGTCAAATCAGCCTTTGCTTCTTCACGCTGACGACAAAGTATTGGCGAAATATTGCCGTCGTTATGTGGATCGTCTGTTTGTTTTTGCCGCAGTTAGACTCGAGATGCCTTTGAATTCTGCCTACCAATGTTTTCATTTCTACCTACCAGATGGCGCTACTGCAGTTAACTTTGGCGACATGGCACGAACTTTCGTTCCTGTTAGCATGGCAATTCAGGCATGTTGGTTTTTCATATTGAGGTGTAAATGATTTTCATAATAATAATCCAACAATGTATAAACTTAAGTGGTGTTTTGCGTGCTCGTCGTTCTCGCGCATTCTACCTTAATTTTATTCGCGACGACGACATGTTAAGACTTTACTTCTAGTGCACTTCGGTTAAAGCGCTGGCCTCGAGGCACGTTCGCAATATCTTGAAGGCGTACAATTGGGCTTCATCAGGTAACAATGTAAGTTTGTCGCTAATATGTTCGCGACGTTGCGTTGGTGTGGTCGCCGCACGCCACGACACTGCAGCGAAGCAGGGTCCGCCCGCCGCCTCGCCTGCCTTTGCTTTAATATCGCATGCATGCCGCTTCATCGTCAGGGATTTGTGCAAAAAGTCGTTCTATAAATATTTCTGCCACAAAACTTGCCTGAGGACGTTTTTGCTCTTGCACTACATTTATGTACTCAAAGTTTAACTGCGCATGCGTGAAACTCAGTTGATGCGTGTCCTTCTACGGTTTCCACAGTTAGGGGAGCCAGACATCCTCGTGAGCCGAGCGGACGTCGCGCTTGACGCCAGCAAGAAGAAACTCTCATCTCTGGCCTGCAAGTTTTTCACCTCGTGGGCGCCGTCGGGAGACCGAAGCGACACCCTGTGCGACGCTGTAGCGGACGTCGCCTTCGATCTGGCCAAGGTTCCTCACTTCGCTTGTTCTTGCTGGAATGAGTACTCGCCGTTCACTATACTGACTGATTGATTGATTGATTGATTGATTGATTGATTGATTGATTGATTGATTGATTGATTGATTGATTGATTGATTGATTGATTGATTGATTGATTGATTGATTGATTGATTGATTGATTGATTGATTTTTCTAATCTACCGTTACGGGCGCTTTGGGTCGGCGGTTATGGCGCTTTTCTCACAGCGGGAGGGACAAGGGTTCGACTCCCGCTCGCGGCAGCAACATTCCAGCACGGGAATTATGGGAAGTACGCGTATTTTTTGCCTATGCTTCGTCCTTGTGGCTTCAAACGTTTTTGTGACTTTGTAAACTCGTCATTTTAGACAAAGTAATGCATAATAGATAACTAATCAAGGATTATAAACATTGTCCGAAAGCAGGGTTCGAGCGCAGAACACCTAGCCCAGAAGTCCAATATTGAAACTATTACGCCACGAACACATGCACTGACACGCGACATAAAACGCCCGTATGAAGTTATCGAGGGGAGGCCAATGCTTTCAGACGCTTGGTAAGTTTCGATTTGTTCACCTCGACAAGCTGAACCATTGCAATTAGTGTTGGTTGTATGTGTTCGCAGTGTCCTCTGCACAACGTAAAGTATAGATTGCTCGGAAATTTACCATAATGAAGGTATATAAAGCGTAATAAACAAAGCCCCCAAGAACGTTTTAATCCATAAACACGAAAATCATACAAATTCATCTACTACCCCTCATTCCAGTGGTCGCTGAATGATTGCAGCGCCATAGTTTCCTGTAGTAATTATTCTAGGAAAGTTTGTGGTTCCAAGTAGCTATGCCAATATTTTTTATTTGCTGCGCGCTTGATCGACTGCACCTGCCGTGGCTCTGCCTGCAGAGCGGGAACATTCAAACCAACCACGCATTTTTACGTGCGATCACACGTTGGGCCGACAGGTTTGGCTTCAAATGCGTTGCGTGATGCTCCCTCCTAACCTTTTCCTTCCTCCATGGTCGGGAGGTCCAGAAAGCGCGCTGCGCATCCTGGTCTAGCGGCTCCGACGTGAAAATAGGACATGTTCTATTTCCTCGTCGACGGCCACGCTATCTGCACAGTGACGCTTTTTCGCGTCCACGTTTTACAGTCATGGCGTAACTGAACGGCTCGTGGCCCCACGCACGCGTTTCGTCATGCCGTGTGGTGCCCATCTCGGCCGTTTTCCTGCTTACCGCTGGACCGGCGTGCAAAACGAAGCCAAAGATTAAACTTCGTGGCCTATATATTTACACGTATATAGATTCGTGAGTATGCATTTACAAGATTTCCCGACCTACATTTACAAGATAATTGTCGCTATGCGCGAAAATTACCGTGTTATTCTGTCGATCGCTATCATGAGTAGTGGACAACAAAAGTCCGGTCAATAGGAACACGCCTTTAGATAATTTTCTCAATACGGCGCCTGTTTATTCTTCTGTTTAGGGCTTCCTTGTGTATAGCGTTGCCTTCACGCACAAGCAGCGATCATGTGCCAGCTGCTTGTTCGTTTTGCTTGCCTACGAAAAAGTTTTAGCTCGGGATCTCCTATGTAATTACGTGGGAACAAAGAAATCATTCTTCTCGGCCACCACGGCACGGATTCCGGGGAGGTTTGCTGCAGTTAAAAGAAAGAAATTTACATCTAGGGATTGTAAAAATAAATTCCTAATTTGGATTGTTTCTTTTTCGAAATTTGTTTAAAACTGCAGGAACGAAAAAGAAAAACTCAGCCATAACGTTTACGATACTTACGAACATCACAGTTGTGTAATCTGCCTCTAATGGTACACCTAAAGCATACAAAATTGATGCGTTGTTCACCGATCATTGAGTAAATCGCTATTTGTTTCCGGAGCCCTGCATGAACCCTCGTAACTTTGCAACAATTTCAAGTAAGCTGTCATTTCAAACATCACATTTGTCCACTTTAGATTCTGATAGCTGCAGCTTACATAACTGCTATATCTGTTTTTAGTGAAGAATTACTGATTTGGGAACTTCGTGCTTCAAGTTTTTTTTGAGCTTACCAATTTTTCTGCAATTTGGTTTTTCTCTTTCTTGACCACAAATCGAGATTTTGCTTTCTATACTGACTGCACTTTGACTTCTTCTCGCAAACGGCAACAGATTTCATTCAAATGGGTCGAGCGGTTGCTTCATAAACACATTTCTTCGCTTTACATTCGAATCGGGAAATCGGAATTCGCCCCGATGGGAAGCTTCCTCCTAATCACCTGTGATTTATTACCTGTTCAGCATGGTTAATTTCCACCTCGAGGATAAGTATCATTCTCTTTATGGCTGTTCCAGCGCTATCACGTGATTTATCAACTAACTGGGCGCTAGACATTTCCATTCCAGCTCAAGTGTCTGCATGCATGTGCTGTCTAAACTGCTATTGATATCTCTCATTTGCTTGTGCTTTCCTTGGTGCTTCCTCGCAGAAAAGCTTCTACCAGTTACGCGTCTACAGTCTCTTCTTATTATACCTTAAGAGAAACGTTTACTTCTTGTTCTGTTAAAGTAAATTGCATTGATGTGATGTAATCCCACATTACACTTTTGCTGCCCAATGGGCGCATTCGCTCTGAGCAAAACTGAGCGTGTACTTAGGCAGCCGGCGCTATAAGACTGACTGTTTCCTGCTTTTTTTTTCTTCTTTATTGCAGTTGTCGCTGCTCGACAAGCATGTTACAGACCAAATGAACTTCTACGCGGTCACCTCCCATGCATACGTCCGTATGTTTATGCCGGTAACGGACGCCTTCACCATTCACAAACTTCGATATTTCGAATAATTTACTGCACAAAAGCTGATGATAATATTATACACTATTGCTGTAAAACGTTTTGCCAGTTGGTGCCCTAGTCGGTCCTAATTAGTTAGCCTAGTGGCTTTGTACCACAGTAATCTCATCATATTTCTGAGCAAGCTGACTCGGTAAGCAGCCTGACCGGTGTTTTGTATATTGAAGGATTCGATGAAACTAGATATCATTTACAATAATCCGCTTTGAAATGCAGAGGCTCTACAGTGCCGACGCCACTGTCATTTCTTAATGGTTGGCTTAAGTGGTTAGCAGAATGATAACTTCTTTCCTTCACCCTTTTTATTTAGTTTTCGTTCGCAAGAACGACACAGCGAAGAAGGTTCTGGCGAAAAAGGTTCTCTAAACAATCAAAATTCATGTCGCCGTGTTTTTCATATGCCATTATGCGGCATCGGCCCTTAATGCATGAGGACAAACTTATCTCATTCCGTCCCACGTTATCATATGCTGTAAAAGTCATGGTTACATAATCTTGTTCGAAGACGCTGAAAAGGGAATAGGATGAACACTTGTGTATTCTATACTGAGTACCCATAATTCGTCCTTTAGTATAAGTTCAGTCATGTCGTGTTCTTTTAATTAAATAATTGAAGCACCTGCTTATAGCGTATGAACAAATTACTAATTTTTCGTACGCCGTTGCGAGAAAAGAAAAATGTTTCCTCCGCCACTGTCGACAGAACACGTCAGGTCAAACATCCACTCAAATATGAGAATGCATTTCATTAAAATCGTCGTGCGTTGCAATACTGTGCGCATCAAAGTTTAGTGATAGTTGCGGATATTTCGTTTGAAAGAACAGTATCTTATAAAGATGGCACAGGTGATAACAATGCACTGGGGTTCCACGTAGTACTCACTAAGCGAACAAGGGGCAATTTCTGCAAAGATTGTGTCTAGAACGTCAATCAGCATGTGTACCTCGAAATCGCTCGTAGTCTCTCAATTGTTAATAAGTCGACGTGGCATTGCGCAATCTCTTCCATCAACAACGCCTTTTCCCGATAATTTAAAAGCACGACAATAAGTATAACTTAATTATTCAGGCTATGTCAGTAATTAGGTTGGTTACGATGGCAATTATTTACGAAGTAAATGTCTTAGTAATACTATACCGTATACTATACTGCATTCGGAAATACATGGCACTCCTCGCGGAAGCGTCGCCTTGTACCGATAATGAATGCGCTGCCTTAATTTCTTTATCAACGACTAATGTTAAGCCGATGCTTTATTGCGATACCAACTACATTAATGCTGCGGTCGTAATCGCGGGGCAGGCAGCAAGTCCAGGTTCCACTTGCGACCTTCTTCGGGGCGGCAAGAAAGAACACAGGACTGCCGTTTGGCTCACAGAACGCGCAGCACTCCTCTGTCGAACACGCCGCGCTGTGCTAAAACACCAGAACTGGAACACAGGACCACCCCCCCCCCCCCACCACAAAAAAAAAAAAAAGAAGAAAACACGTTTACGCTTCACAAGACGCTAACCACAGCATGTCTTATGGTATGTCCTGAAGTGCTGGGAAAGTTAATACGCCAGCGCGTCTCTAAATCAACTACCACGTGGACTCCGACACCTCTATATGCCGCAGCAGCCAGACGTCTTATAGCATTTAGAAGTAGGGTTAACCAATAACGGTCCCATCAGAGCATTTCAGTACGTCTATCGTGAAGGTATCGCTTGCCTTTGATTCACCTGATTGTTTCTGCTCATTCCTTTCTTCAGTTGCTCTCCATGATGAACGGAACGAAGGATTACTTGGGCAATAACGCCACGTACCTCGTAAAGAACAGCGTGCAAATGGGGGCACTAAAGGATCTCTTGGAGTCGAAGCCGTAAGTATCAGTCCTTAAGCAACGCACCATTTTCTCCGATCACGCTACTGGCGTTGAAGCCTATGCTGGAACTTTTTTATTTATTTTACCCATTATTTATACCCTCGAAGTACAAATAATAAAAAGAGCGATTATGAATCTAGCCAAACTTAAAATTCACAGCGGCCTAGTACACATATTAAGTATAAAGCACACAAGTATACACGCGTTTAACTTCTATGTTTAGGAAAGATCCAAAATAACAACAAAAGAGAATGCTAGTTCATTAGCCTATTAGTTTACCAATGGCAGAATGAAATGGTCAACCATCTTCATTTGTACGAGCAGGCGAAGAGATACCGTAAATTTATTTATTTATTTATTTATTTATTTGTATATTTATTTATTTATTTATAATATTATATTATTTATTTTATTACTGCTGCCCGCAGTATTTTGAAATAAATAAATAAATACCGTAAATAATTGCACGCGCGTAAAATGAACTATGAATTTATATTTACTTGAAGGACTGGCTCCTGTGTGTCTATTCGAAAAGAAGCGACCAGAAGTGCTGAGCCACTTTTCGCAATGAACAACTGTTTCAACCCCCTCAGGACCGCAGCGACCCGAGAGAGACGTGTGCCTTTGTAGCGGGCGGCGCGTACCAACCTCCCCAAGAAGTGTACACGTCGAATGTTTGGTGCACTTGCTGCGTTGCATTGACGGAATTAGACCGTCATAGTGTCAGAGGCGGACTTTTGCTTCCGGCTATATGTCTAGGCCACCGAAATCTCTCCCCCCCCCCCCCCCCCCACAAAAAAAAAAAAAAACAGCGACGCGTGCAAATACATTGGATGATAGATGTCTGCAACTAAAACTTGTCTATTTCACCTGCGGCTTGTTTATTCTCTTTTTTTTTTTTTTTGAGCGAGCTTCTCGATAGATTACGATGGTCTAGAGTAGCAATTCTAAAAACTCGCCCCTCTACCGCTTCGCGTCATTTGCTAGGCGCTACGTTCAAAAGTGCGGCATCTTCCCTGTGTATAGCTGCATGGCCCGAAGTAGCCAGTAGCAGCCATATCACAGCTCGATCTTCGAGAGCCCACTGCGCAATTATGCCAGGTATACCACCAGTCCTGCCTGATTTGAAGCACAGAAGAATTGGGCAGGCCCCTTCGATTTCACTTTTGCCTACCCTTGGTCCATCTCCTGGCGTAAAACCAACAATGCGAGATTTCATCAAGCATACCCGCGACAATCTAGACTGATTGAACGTGTGCGTTTGGCGTTCGTTCAAATCTAAACGCGCTCATTGACGCGTGCAACAGATTTAAATCCCTCACGATAGTGTTATCACAGTTATCTGACTTCTTCTATACACTTCAGTTTCTTTTTCTCTTTACTGCGATAAGTAGTTAAGCGGTAGAAATGTTTGTCCGTCTGTAATGTACACTACGTAACGTCGCACTCGATTCACCTATTTTCAGTGATCGTCAAGGGCAAACGAAAAGAGATGCAAAAATCACATTTAGAATGGAAATGCTCAAACGTACCACGATACGAGCTGCAAACTTTCAAGGACGTGAAAATCTTTGTTTGCATAATTCAGGTTAAAATACTATTACATTTAGTCAACGTCACTCCCACTGCGGAATGGAACAGTTCTGTATCAGAAGATATTGTTACGGAGCAGTTGAGCATAGTCATAGTAAGACTATGAACAAGGACGACGATTTGTCGAGGAGAGCGTGCGGCTAGTTCGGGCAGCCATCTTGTGCATGCAATGTTCCTACAACTTGTATACGCTTGTAAATACACCTACGCTTCACTAATCCTGCCCCGTGGCAATATCATTTGGAACACTTCCAGCACGTGAGACCTACATAAGCGGTCTAATCAAGTGCCAAGTTAAAGTTACGCGTTACTGCTGGATGCGGGCCGACTGCCGCTTAAGCGTCCTGCTTAGTGTCACCATGGCGATGGGTCCGTGGGGTGATTCTTCGTGCCGCTGTCCAGGCCGTTCACTAGCTTGTTCAAAGATTGCTCTCGAACAGCCTGCACCATCGTCAGCACCACTACAGCTGCTTCCACCGCCTTTTGCCTCGCTACAGATGCAGGTAGAAGTCGGCTTAACCGTCGCTGGTACATTGTACTCCCATAACAACCAAAATATCAAAGCCAGCATTGTGTCCTTTTTTTAGTTGTTTTGTACGTAACCACTCTTACCCGTGTTTGTATTGCCCCCCCCCCCCCCCCTTGTGTATTGCCTGCGGGCCTTCAAGGTGATAATAAATGAAATGAACTGAAATATTTGTGGCTGCAGTATGCGTTTGAGGGAGACGACGGAACAGATTCTAATAAAGTCCCTTGAGCCTGAGGTAGATGAAGCAAGCAGAGAGGTTCAAGAAGCAACCAAATCAATGCGCCGCAATAGGAAGATCAGCATTGACCCTTTTCCCGACGATCCCGCGGGCGCTGCCATGTTTGATCACGTGTTAACGCGTACATTGCTTGCCTCAGCTGCTGCCGTTGCCTCCGTATTTACAATGGTTGTGTATGACGTCGGTGCGGCTTAGCAAACCTCTGTTTCGGGAGATGTAATAGATGGTGACTGAGTACACGACAGGAAGCTTTGGCCACAGCTTCAGAGAACATGTAAAAGCGTTTTCGGAGCTGATTGAGCTATGTTCAAACGGCGTGAGCAGCGTATATTGACGCGTGTACTTATCTTTATCGGGCGACCACGTTTCGCCGCCTAACAAATGTAATCGCACAGCGCGGGATGCGCCTGCATGTATCCGAAGTTTCTGGAAAGTTATCGATGCTTCTATTCGGCTCTCTGTTGTCGCCGAACCCTGTGTTATCCGATTTCATCGCGTGACGCGAATGGTGTAGAACTTTGTGGAAGGCACGCGGGTCCGAACGATTAGTCTGGAACATTCGACGACTGCAGTATAAAAGCCGACGCGCTTGACCCGCTGATCAGATTTTCGACGATCGCCGACTGTGTTCACCGCTATCGTTGTGCTTTAAGTGTAGCCTGTTTTGTGGGCACAGGTTCGCCCAATAAAAGCTAGTTTTGTCTTTCACAGTACTGCTACTGTGTTCTTTAACGTCACTACCACGTGACAATATGGTGCTTGCTCTAAACGCGGGGATAAATGTGTGCCAAGCTATCCAAACTTTCCCCTTATGGACTGAATCAGGATCAGTGTGTTTTGCTCTTCGTTGTTTATTTGGCAAATACATTGAAGCAGCCGCTTGTTATCTTCTCTGAGTCAGTAAAGTTCCTCGGTGCGGTCACTATCTCACTATTTTCTGCCATCGCTCGTGAGTGTGCTCTGTTCCGATAGATTTGTTCTTACTGCGCACAAGGTTTGAAACGTAGCAGCTTTGTGCATTGTAATACCTTGTATCAAAAATGTATTATCGCTAGTAAATCGCTTGCTCTTCTGAGCCATCAAGAAACATTCAAGTTGGACCATTCGTATGCTGTTGGTGTAGTCCGTCATTTACTGTGCGTATAAAGTGCACATATATTAAGTGTGCGAGCATGTAGTTATTCTTCATACGCTGGCGACAGAGTGGGCGTAAGTTTGCGTACAATTTTGGCCAATGATGCCCTTGCGCCATAAAACCCATCAATTACATATGGGTTACATGTGTGTAGATAACGTGCGAGAAACTTACTGTGCCAGGAAGCGGCGCTACTCCCTTCGTCATCATTTAACGAGTGGTACTCACCCTTCCCGACGTTCCGGAGTTGAAGTCTGGAAGTCAGCGATACAACGCAGGCGGATCAACGAAGTCGGGCATCGCCAACGGCCGGCACCACAAACTGTCCCTCAGTAGCAGCGGCCCGTGAGCTTGGTCACACAGATTCATTTCATTCCTTGATATGCCAGTTGCTATTTTCGCAGCCAACTACTGCACACGTCTTCAATCCACCGTTCCACAATTTGCAGCGCGTTTGGAGCACAGTGCCTTAGCGAAAACTCAGTTGCGTTTCCAACAGCTTATCTCACAGAAGCAAGGTGGAAGCCGTAATGGTTTCGTATTCGTGCGCTGGCGCCGAATACCATCCCCCCCCCCCCCCCTTCCGCCTTTCGTCACGTCTCCGAGGTCACCACCGGTCCAGCCCCGCGAGCAGCTTGCGTTATCTCCTTGCTGTCTGCGGCTATGGCCTAGCTCTTCAATGCAGGCGGGCCGCCAAATTTACTTCGTCACTCCTTTGGGCCTCTGAAGCGGCATTTCGTCGGTGGAAGTGGACACGTAGAGCCCAATGGAATGACGGAGTCAATTTGGCGGACTGCCGGCACTGCAGCGCTAGGCCAATGCCGCAGATAGCAAAGAGATAACGCAAGCTGCTCGCGGGCCGGACCTGCAGTGACCTCCGAGACGGGACGAAAGGCAGGGGGGTGACGACATCGACGACGTAGACGCTCTCTTTCCACCCAATTTCGGTTTGAAGGCGCTTGCCAATGGGAACTAATTGTTCGCGAAGCTCTCATATGAAATCCGCTATTCAAAATTTTATCTTTGGGATAGGTAGTGTCGAGGGTGGGCCCCAAAGTACTCATTTGCTGTAACCACCTATTGTTGATAATTAGAAACTTAATTACCGTAACTTCGCCAATTACGCACGTAATCGCGGCAATTTTTCTGTATCTAGAGGCTGCCAATCTGTACAGTCCAATGGTAAACATAGCATTACCGTGATTTATAGTTTTCCAATTGTAAAAATTTGGTGCAGCTAAAAACACCCTGTATATATATATATATATATATATATATATATATATATATATATATATATTGTGTTGTGTGTGTGTGCGCGCGCGCACGCATACACACTCTTTTAGCTCTCTCCCATCATCCCTTTATCCCTACAACGTGGCGAGCTTCCCACACTTCACACACATTCGCTTTTTCCCCACTATGACATTCCTAATGGTAATGCATTAAAAGCGAGAGAAAGAGGGAGAGAGAAATTGGTCAACGTATTAAGGAGTGGCGAGTCCTTTGTGATTTCCGGTGAGATGCGCAAGATTTCTTTTCCGCCTGGTATAGCGACCCCCGCGGCAAGGATCTGGTCGTCCGTACCATCTGGACAACTATAGTAATGCTGTTCTGACTAGCTGGTGCAGTTGGTCGCTTAACTTGCCTGACATTTACACCGCACAGAAAACAGGCACACAGCACGAAATCGACGTAGCGCGAAGTGTGTACACGCAACGTGGAACGTAGAAGCACGCACTGGACATGCCTGGTTGGGTGTTTTCTTTTTCTCCGTTCTCAGTGACGTGATCACATCACATGGCGCTTCCCTTGCTTTTTTTTCTTTCCTTCCCGTCCTTCGCTGGGGTCAGGAGCGACGTGCTGGCCTACATGGCGTTCCACACGACCGTCTACCTGTCCCCCTACCTGAAAGGAAAGGAGGATCTCTGGGGCCACGCCATGTTCATGCTGACCGGAAGCCAGCGGCCGCAGCCGGTGCCTAAGTGGCGGCTCTGCCTGCGGCTCGTCGACAAGCTCCTGCCCGGTCCTCTGGTGGTGGCCTTCGAGATGGCCGACAGCAGCAAGCCCTTCTTCGCCGACCTTGTGGCACGTATAGTCGAATATTACCACGTGCATTTGGGCCAACTGTCTCAGTATAACGAAACCACAGAACTCAAGTGTTTATATTGTCAAGGTCAACTTAGGCAGTAACGCTGACAAAGACGCGACCTTATGCGGACAGTAAAGCAACGTATAGTTTGGGGCGTCAGTTTGCTATTATTGTTTATTGTGACATTCTCTCGCAAAATCGCTTTTAATATATCCCATCGCTTTCCTTCCTCGTTACAAAATATATTTGTTGCCCTCGCTTCATTGCGGTGACGGAGCTCATAATTTGCGAAGAACCTCGTCAGCACGTCCTTCAATTCGTGAAGCACATAAGCCTCAACGTCTCAAAACGCCACCGAGTCTATGAGCGACGCCGTATAGAGCAGAATTTCGCAGCCTTAGTAGAAGGAAGCCATCTTGCTCTGGGACACTGCGGCAACAGGCAAACCAGAGAGAAGGCTGGCGGTTCACCTGTGGCCTTGGAGCATGCGTGGTTCGTGCAAGGACTGCGGGTCGCGCATGCGTCAAGAACTTGCTGACCGGTCTCCTTTCGCTGGTTCTCCTGTCTCGCAGTCCGCAGAACTTTTGATGGCTGCTCCCTGCAAGAGCTGGAAAACCGTGGTATTTGTGGCGTACAGTTTCTTATTAAGTTTGACTGTAGTTCTTCACGTGCACCTAAATATAAGTTATGCCCGACTGGATGCACGTCTTGCTACCATGAGAAGGCGGCTTTTGCGGTCGGAAGTCGAACCCATGGCCACGTGCTCGGCAGCCGAAAGCACGTTTTTCGATGCGCAAGTTCTCTATGCGCAAAGTTCCGTATTCTCTATACTGCCGCGGCTGTTTAGGCGAACACAAGCAGTTCTCAAAAAAAAAAAAAAAGACCCCGCCGCTCCCTTTACGGGGTACAGAATAATGGCGGCGCCGCTGAGGTAGCGGGTTCGGCTCGCAGAAACGGCGGTCGCATTCAAACGGCAGCGAAATGCAGAAACGCTCGTGTTTCGCGCTTTGGGTGCGCCATAAAAAGAGCCATAGGTGGTCAAACTTAATCCGTAGCCCTCCATTACAGCATCTCTGTTCATTTTCCGGACATACAACCACAAAGTAAAGAAAAAGATATTACCCAATACGTCGAGAACATCTTGCGGCAAGTCTTTACCTCCACCGTCAACTCCCGAGACACCCCTCAGTTACTAAAGTTTTTGACAATTTCTTGTAGCTCCTTGACTCCTTTTAACAACCATTGCATTCCACAACAATGTTCGTCACGGCACATGTTATATTTTTACAGAGTTTCAATCTGATATCGTTCATGCATCGGGCTGATAATGGGGATTGAACATAACGGATAATCGGCTAGGGCAAATCAAATTGTGAGAAAACCCACAGCGGACTTTATACCAACATTTCACCTTTACAATTATTCACATTCCAACCAAGTTGAAAGGAGGAAAAGCAGTAACTGGCATTTTTCAGTTCTGTGAATGGGTGCCGATAGTATCAATCTCGTAAATTCTGCATTCGCGGCCGCTCTTTTAGAGCGACTTTGGTCGCACCCATTAGTTTCGCCGTAAATGAAATGAGGAACTCAAGGCGAGACAACTACCTTCGCAACAGTGGCTAATATTTGTATTTTGTTTTCTTGGAACTTGAATGCGCTCTAACAAGTTTGTTCAGGACGCGCCTATAAAGAGCCTTTCTGCGTTTTACGTGTTTTTGAACATCTCATTTGTAGGGTTCCCCGCCAATGGTCATCGTTGCAGTATAGCACAATATCAAGATTCGTGCGCTTTTCATAAATGATCGCACTCATACAAAAGCCTACAGCTGCAAGCACTGGCCTGGTTGCTACGTTATATAGTTTTATACATAATTAGCTCCAAATGCGGCATTTTCCTTCATTCTTAGCTTTTCTTTTTTTTTTTTCTAATGAACATTGTCACGCCCAAATTGTATTGGTTTTGGCATGTAACCGTCCTTCACGGTTTTATCACTGTTATCCAGTTATCGCTCGGCATGTACTGTATCCGAAATTTCCTTCGATGTTGTGCCTGACTTATAGGAAGGGAGTTTTGTATAATCAGATTGCGCGAGGGGCGCAAATATTATTGAACATGCTCGCATGTACACGAGCACCAAAAGATTTCTCTCGAATGTGCAGTGCTCAGCCAATGAAACACGATACTGAGACAGCATGGCGGCAGGCGCTCGATGAGGAGGCCGAATGCAGTTACGATGCATCGAAAGCATTCTCGCTTTCATGTGACGCAAAAATGAGTCATCATAGCGTCACCAGCACCCACCGGTGGCGCAAGAAAGTGCCGGCCGCCATGTTGTCCTGGGGCCGTATTCTGTAGCGGTTCGCTTTGGAACCGGTTCGGTCTGGCTGTTACGTCTGGATTACGTCACTCGGAGAAAGAGTGGAATGGGGCGGCGTGAGGGGAACCAATCAACGAGCGGCGGTCTGCCGGAAGACCACGTCATCATTTTCGTTTGTATTCGGGGACGGTATAGCAATTGAAGGATGTTGCTGGTTTGATAAAAAAGCATTGGTTTGTATAGAACACTTGCAAATATAATTTTCAGTAATAAATGTGAGCTTGCGGAGCAGACGGCTACTAGGAGTTGTAATTTTATTTGTGTTGTTTTCTTATTTAGTCGCTAGGCGGTGTGTCATACGTTATGCAAACAACTTGCCTCGCTTTGTTTACGTTTCGGACTTGTTCGCGCGCCGAAACCGAAACGATGTCGTCGCACAAAAATAGGCGGCTGGGTCCTCATGTTTCAGCGAGGCAGCGCGAAATACTCGTTTCATTTGTCGAGGAGCACCCCTACCTAGCAAAGGCGTCGTGTGTGTTGGGCCAGCAGCTGACGGCGGCTTTCTGTTGCGCCGTGGATGGGAATCTAACCCATCCTTTTTCTTTGCCCACAACCGTAATGGCCTTGGCGACGGCTGTTATGATCCGGCTGACTGAAGGCTGCGACAGTGCAGTCGCTTCTTCATTCCCGACGCACTGGAAAGCTCCCGGTGGCAAAAAACCGCAGCGCGCACAGCACTTTCATCGTTGTGTCGACACCACTAAACCTTCGAGGTCCGAGATCTTCTTCGAGCTCATCGCAAAGACGTCGCACTATGTCTTTGGAGAGCCTAAAATGCCTTCGAAACTCTTCTTCGCCATGGTTGCCCTAGCAACCCTCGACATCACCTCGCCACCGCGCGCGACCCTCGAGCGAACCACTTCTCCGCGGTTCCTCTCGTAGCAGGGAAGCGGTTCCTTTCCAGATGATTGGCAACCTGTGTGACGTCAACAAAATTTGTCGTCCCGCCCACCAGGGATGACGACAACGAAGCGCCGACCGATGGCAACAGCCAGACCGACCGGTTCCAAAGCGAACCGCTACAGAATACGGCCCCTGGTATCGCGTGTCAATCGCGGAGCACTGTACGTCGATACGTGTATAAATATCCAAGGGACTTGACCCGCTAGATCAGATTTCATCGTGACCGGTGAGATCAGATCAGAGACTCTTAAGACTACTTGCGTGTGGGAATTAGAAAACGTTATAGTCCCATCGATGAATTTTCTTTTTCTTTTTTTTTTAGCGTTCCTTGTACGTGCAAGCTCTCGCCTGTCTTTTAACTGCGCCTCGGTAAGGCCGAATCAAAACGCGCTCGCTGGCCCGCGAGGAGTTCACAACTGGAAGGACCACCAGGCGCCGTTCAATTGGACGTTATACTGCCTTTCATTTTATACTCACTTTATACACTCGGGGGCGCTGCGAGCAGCCGAAGCGAGCGGACGCGTGTCACATGCGCTCCGTGAATTTCGGGTGTTTTGGCCCGGTCAAACCGATTGGATCGCCCAAATTTTTGTGGGAATCGACGCCGGAAGCGAAGCGGACCACGAGGACACCGAATTCAAGCCGGTACGTCCAAAATTTTCGGATTTACCGGACTTCGAATTTTCCAAGTGGCCGACCAGGCGCTAAGCCTAACGAGGCCTAGCACGAGTACGGGGCTTCGAGGTCTTCTCCCGGTTTCGGCCAGCGGCGAGGCGGACCCGGAGCGATGGCCATCCCGAGCTACGACCACCTCACGATATCAAGACTACTGAACACCGCCACCGAGGCGCAAGATTTCATGGAACAAGACCCGCACGAAGCCGTCGTCGCCGCACCGTCGACGGCGGTAGGCCTACCCCGAGGAGGAGGCCCTCGACCGACCCGAGGCAGCACCCCAGCGACAACGTCGGCCCCCGCGTCGGCGTCAAACCCGCAAGTAAGCCATTTAATTCGAGATCCGGACCCGGAATGGGAAATCGCCATGTCTAGTCGGCAAAAGAGACGCCAGCGCGGAGGCCCGGTTTTGGCGGGAACGCCGCATGGCAACATCCAATCACAGAACGCCGCCATGATGTCAGGCGCCGCGCCAGCTGCGCCCGGCGAAGGAGTGAGAGGAGGAGCGCCGCAGCCGAGGAGGAGGCTGCCGCCGCTCCCGCGCGAAGATTTAAAGATCGTCCTGAGGCCGAAGGGACTCGCAGTCAAGGACTTGCACACGCACCAAGTGGCGCGGGCGGTGGTGGCAGCCACCGGCCAGGGCTGTAAGGCGGAAGACTTTATAGTCCGGCTGCGCAACGGCTCCAATATCATAATCATCAGTACCAACGACGAAGAAGCGGCCCAGAAAATCAGACAGATCACTGAGCTGACTTTTGGCGGGAAGAGCTACGCAATGAACAGCCACGTCGCGGCGCCCGAGGGGACGCTGCGCGGAGTCATCCACGGCGTCGACCCGGGGACTCCGGCCGAAGAACTGAAGGCGAACCTCCGCGTCCGCACCCAAGAAGTAAAGGTCCTGGCAGCCAGAATGCTCGGGCGATCCAGCACCGCCGTCGTCACTTTCGACGGCCCACGTCTCCCCAAGCAAGTCCTATATTACGGCGGGGAGATGTGGTGCTACGCGTATCGCCCGACGCGGCAAGTCTGCTACGCCTGCGGTCAGCAAGGACACCGGACAGATGTCTGCCCGAGCCCGGAGTCCAAGACCTGCCGGCAGTGCGGCAGCCAGAATCCAGTCGAAGGCCACGAGTGCACACCCAAGTGCCTGCTGTGCGGGGGCGACCACGCGGTCGGCACCAAGGACTGCAAGATGAGACTCAAGACGGCGAGCGAGCTGCGGGGGGGCAAGCCGCCACAGCCGCAGCAGCAGCGCCGCTGCCGCAGCAAGAGCCACGGCGGCGGCGGAGCCAGACGTCCACGGTTGTTCTCGGACGAGGGTGACGAGAGCCAGCAGAGGGGGCAGAGCCGTAGCCGGAGCCGAGACCGGGACGGGTCCTGGCCACCCCCACCTCCGAAGGGCCAGCAGCCAAAGAAGCAGCAGCAACAGAAGCAGGGAGGAGTTAAGGTAAGCTGGGGAGCCGGCCCTCCCATCACGCTTTTTCCAGATGCTCCGCACTCAAACCCAAACACAGACAATACCAAGGACAAAATAATAGAGGAACTAAGGAAAGAAAACCAACAATTAAGGAGACAACTTAATGACATAATTAAAGAACTACAAGAGATTAGACGGCTAGGTTTCGTCTCGCCGCCCTCGTACTCCTCGCCTATTAGGGTAGCTTCGCCACCGAAGACCCCTAGCCCCGTTCAACAGGTGACCGGAGAACTAAGCTTTAATGATAAGCTAGAGAGCTTTATGCAACGTATGCAGCAAATGCAACAAGAAACACAGAAACAGATGAAGGATATGCAGAAGGAACTGCAGAATACCCAACAAAAGATGGCCCTCCAGGAGCAGGGATTCCGAAACTACATTAAGAACCAGAACACTCAAAAGATAATAGACTCTAGAGAAAGACTCTTTAACGAGCGCCGTTTTGGCGGTAGCACAGAAACCCTAGGAGCGACTAACCCATCGACCTCAACAACATGGCAGGAAACAACCAATTAGCGATTTGGCAGTGGAACTGCAGGGGCTACAAGCGCAAGCAAGGGCTCCTGCAGCAACTCATTTATCACAGAGGAACCGCGCCAGACTTGATACTACTACAGGAAACCTTTAGCACTCCGGCACTTAGGGGCTACACGTGTCTGGAGAAAGGGAATACCGCGACACTCATAAGTAACAAAATCGTCACCATAGCTCACGACGAGATTAAGGATACAAATATCGAGCACGTGATAAGGGAGATTATTCCTAAAAAGAAAAGGAAATCGAAGAGCACTTTAGTAATTAACGTATACAGCTCGCCCAAACAAAGGGACGGGGACTTTCTAAAACTTTTTGCCGAAGCCAAGAGGCTAGCGGGACACAAGTCTAGTGATAGCGGGAGATTTCAACGCTAAGAGCCCCCTGTGGTGTTACGCCAAAGAGGATAAGAAAGGGAGGGCGATCAGCACGGCCGCGGAAAATGCGGGATGCGAGCTCCTAACCGACGAGGCCCAGCCTACCAGAATGGGTAACAGCGTCAATGTAGACACATGCCCCGACCTCACGTTTGTCAAGAACGCCAAGAACGCGGAATGGGAGAACCTGCTGGAAAACCTGGGCAGCGACCACCACGTCCTCCGCCTAGTACTCGAGGCGGAAAACACGAAGAGAAAGATCGGCTCGACCAGACTGACGGACTGGGACGCCTTCAGAAGACACTGCAGAGAACTGGGCGGTGACATCACTTCCCCGGAAGAATGGAGCCAACAGTTGAAGCAAATCCAGGAGCTCTACACCCGCGAGGTGGACAGAACAGAACAGGCACCGGAGGTGGACAAGCGGCTGCTGGGGCTATGGGAAGCACGCCGCGGCCTCACCAAGCGCTGGAAGAAGCAGAGAATGAACAATTAAGAAGCTAAAGAAGAAGATTGCGGAGATCACCAAGAAGGCCGAGGAGTACGCGACGCAACTGGCCAGACAGGGGTGGCAGCAATTCACCGACTCGCTAAACGGCACCCTCAGCACGGCCAGGACGTGGCAGATACTCCGAGGCCTACTGGACCCCAGCAAGAGCAAGCGAGAGAGCAGCAACTCGATCCAGAGGCTGATCCACCTATACCAAGGCACCGACGAGCAGCTGCTCGAAGAGGTCCTCAAGAAATGCTACGGAACGGGAGAGCCGGAGGGATACCGCGGTGAGTACCGAGGCGAAGACAACCCGGACATGGACCGACCCATCTCGAGGGAGTAGGTCGTCGAGGTCATCAGATCGGCCACCAAGAACACGGCGGCGGGAGCGGACAGAGTCCGGAACTCCCTCATACGCAACCTGAGTGACGGAGCGATAGACCAGCTCGTCAAGTACCTAAACACGCTGTGGCAAGAAGGGAAAGTTCCGGCGGAGTGGAAGCACGCCGTCGTCGTAATGATCCCCAAGCCCGGAAAGAAAATCCAGATTGAGAACCTGAGGCCCATCTCGCTGACGTCGTGCCTAGGAAAACTCTACGAGAAAATCGTCACCAAGCGCATCCAGCGGCACCTAGAAAACGGAAGATACTATCCAAACTCGATGTTTGGGTTCAGGGCCAACCTCTCGACGCAAGACATTCTGCTGCAGCTCGAGAAGGAAGTCCTGGCTACAATGCCGAGAAAGGGCGAAAACGTCGTCATGGCCCTCGACGTCAAAGGGGCCTTTGACAACGTCAGCCACGAGGCCATCATGGAGGGCCTCAACAATACAAACTGCGGCAGGAAGACCCACGACTACGTCAGGGACTTCCTCTCGGGCAGAACGGCGACGGTCGGCCTGGGCGAGCTGAGGAGCGGTATCTTTGCAACGCCTAGCAGAGGTACGCCCCAAGGCTCGGTAATCTCGCCCGTACTGTTTAACGTGGCGACGCTGGGCCTAGCGCAGAGACTCGAAAAGATCCAGGGAATCCGGCACGCGATGTATGCGGGCGACATCACGGTCTGGACCACCTGCGGAACCTTGGAAGAAAAGCGAGCGGCGCTGCAAGATGCGGCCAAGTGCGTCGAAGACTACGTGAAGGAGAGAGGCCTCAGGTGCTCCACCGAAAAGTCCGAACTGCTAAGAGTCGGCAGACATCCCACCAAGGCGAAACTGGAGGTCAGCCTCGAAGGACAACTCATCCCCGAACGCAACATGATACGCGTCCTCGGCATGTGGCTGCAAGGCAGCAGAAAGTGCAACCACACCATCGGCCTCCTCAAGAAGTCGACCGAGAACGTGAGCAGAATGATAAGCAGGGTCTCCCAGAAGAGGCACGGCATGAGAGAAGAAGACACTCTCAAGCTCGTCAACAGCCTGATCGTCAGCAGAGTCATGTACTCGCTACCCTACCAAGTGAGGACTAAAACGACCAACGAAGAGATTGAAGTCGTCCTGAGGAAAGCCTACAAGACAGCGCTGCACCTGCCGAGAAACACCTCCAACGAAAAGCTGATGCAACTAGGGGTGAGCCACACCTTCGTCGAAATGGCGGAAGCACAGCGGAAAGCGCAAATGAAAAGACTAACGGGGACCTACACGGGGCGAAACCTGATCGGTAGGCTGGGCTTCGAAATAGGAGACGTCGACCGGTACGAGGACGTACCGGCGGGAATTAGGAAAACCTTTAACGTAAAGCCTATACCGAAGAACATGGATCCCAGGCTCCACGAAGGCAGAAGGAAAGCTAGGGCCGAATACATAGAAAAGACAGTGGCTAGAGAAGAGAACACTCTCTTCACGGACGCGAGCATAAGTGTAATAGGAAGCGAGGCGAAGGCCATCGCGGTAGTAATGAACAAGGAGGAAAAGCTTGTCTCGTGCGTCTCGGCCGACGTACGGAGCGTAGCTGAAGCCGAGGAAATCGCCGTGGCGCTGGCGGCGATGCAAGGATATAGGGAGAATAAATCGCTAAATATTCTCACAGACTCGAAAGAGACTTGTCGCAACTACATGAGGGGCAGAATATGCAAAACTGCCCTTAGGATCCTCAGAGGGGGTACCCCTCGGAGGAGGCGAAAATCAAACACAATCTGATCTGGATACCTGGACACGAGGGCATAAGGGGTAACGAGGCGGCGGACGGTCTAGCTCGAGCTAATAGATTCCGGGCTGGGCAGCAGCAGGAGTACCGCGCTAGTTACGCCGCGATCCTCAGTGACAGTTATTCGGAATTACTGCAACACCACAGGGGGACTAGATTCAAGTACCCACCGCCCCATAAAGCGCTGACGAAGGAGGAAGCAACGGGCTGGCGTAGGCTCCAGACAAACACCTTCCCCAACCTTTTCATATTCAACAAGACGTTCCCAACGCAGTATAGGGACACCTGCCCCTGGTGCGGGGCTACACCCACACTCTATCACATAACTTGGGAGTGCGAACGAAACGACGCATTCCGCGATCATAAACCCCCGAGTGCGGAGCATTGGGAGAGCCGGCTCGTCAGCTGCGAACTCGCCGTCCAAAGAAGGATGGTGGAGCACGCTAGGGACGCGGCCAAACTCAGTGGAGCCCTGGACTGAGGGACCACCCGTGCTGAAGAGGCTTCCCTTCGACGAGAAGACAGCGTGAAGAAGAGAAGACCTCGATCCGCGAGAGTTCCATCTTATAATTCAATAAATGTTTTCCTCTCTCTCTCTCTATACACTCGGAACGTGGCGCCACCTCCTCCCCATTGGCGGCGCCGCTACGTGCCCACGACGCACGCACAGGCCACATGTTTAGAAAGCGAGGCGGCTGCGGCGCGACATGTGCAACGATGCACAGGCGAGGCACACCTTTCGCCAACCAAAACCATGTACACTGTAAAATAATTTACACCTTTAAAAGTGAAAAAATGTGCAAATGTGTGTATAACTCACCCTCTTAGGGTGTGATTTATATAACTGACACCCTAAGGGTGCGAGTTATAGACACATTTACGCCCTTTTAACTTTTAAGGGTGTAAATTATTTTACAGTGTAGCCGCCGTGAAGTTGGGGAAGCTTGCTCGTCTCGACCCCCGCAGGCCATGCGTTCCATTCCCACCCAGACCAAAATTTGCCGAACTTTCTTTTGAAGGCCATGAATTTACTTTGTTTTCAGGAACCTCCCTGAGAAATTTGTCGTCAATCCGAGCATTTTCTGGCGTGTTCTTACTGTTTGCGTTTTCTACCGTTTTTGGTACCATCGTTCGGTCACGCCGCCGACTACAACGCCGTATTTTCGCATAATGAGGCATATAATGCTTTCGCATTAATAACCCACGGCTGTGCTCCAGGCTAGCGTACCTATTCGAGTTTTCTTCGTTCTTCCGCGCATGAGTTCGCCTTATGAATAGATTGACTCTTTAACTTGCGAGTTGACAGTGTTTGATCTCCTCATAGTCGTGCCAACGTGACAACAGAAAGCAGCCGCGTTTACATGAATGCGACATTAGCGCATGGCGTTTCTTAGCGCATCGCGTTATTACATGCGACGGTGTTAACATCCGACCCATGTCCCTTCGTCGGTAGCAAGCCGGAACTTATTTTTGGTGAATGCGTTTTTCTTACGAGTGCAGGAAGGCACACGGCGGCAGTCGTCTCACACTATTCATTTCTCTCTCTCTCTCTCTATCTCTCTCTCTCTCTCTCCAGATTCGATACGCCAGCGTTTACAGGCACCGCATTAGTCGACTTTACCCGTCTCGATCTAACCTATCCTGGCGCATTAATGCGATTCCCCTTCCTTGTGCACTACCGCCGTATGAATGGATGCGATGCTTTCGAAATGCGGTGCTATGCGATGCATCACTTGTCGCATTCATGTGAACGGGACTAAGTAAATCGATTCCACAGCTGGTTGTTACTTATTTACTTCTCTCGCTCTCTTTCTCTCTCTCTTCTTTGGTTGCTCAACCTGCGCAGGCGGAGGTGATGGTGGAGGAAGTGCGTTCTGCTTTCATCGACGAAATCATAGAAATCGAGCGTCTCGAGAACTGGACAAAGCACATCCTCACCCTCAAGGCGAGTACGGGTCATTGTACGAGGCAAAATCCAAACGAGACCTGCGAGTGACTGACATGGCATTCCACGAGCCCTCTTTCTTTGAACTGCCAATTTTACGACTGACTAGGGAAACGCCGAGTATTGATAGGCTACGAGTTATTTTTGAAGGTGGATAGTTTTAAAACGCGCACTAGAAAAAAAAAATACTCACTCAGTGTAGACAAGCGTGTACAAGCAAGGATGCATGCACAACCTTTGAAATTCGTCTTTGCACGTACACAAACACGAATAACGAATTAGAGATCCGCGAAGGATGCGGAGATCAGAGTTTCCTTCTTAAACTTGTAGCCAGCATTGCGAAGTCAGTGACGGCGTAGTGACATTGTGAACCTCAAACCATTTTTTGTGCTTACAATTGCTACTCATTACAGCAAATATATCTATAAAAGTCGCCGTGTTGCCTTCTGAAAAGTTTCTAAGTTGCAGTGAACTTCTAAAATTTCAGAAACTAGCCTGCCACCTATTGTACTAAAGCAAACATAAGCACGTGACCTTATTTCCAAACTTAACTCGCATATATATGCGCTATTCGGTATAGGCTATCCCTGCAAAAATGGTGCCGTTATCAAGCTCATTGCTAGCGTGAGTGTCAGGCGGCGTAATAACGGCCAAAGCGGAAATGCTCTTATGCGTATGACATTTTTTTTCTGTTGCGGGGCCACTGCATGTTCATAAAAGAAGTGAACTAGGAGCCTGTAATACTTTATCCAAATTTGGCGCTTGAAATCACTTCAACGCGTTAATTATAGTCGCTGCGTCCTTAACAACAGTGATTCCCTATCAGCTGTGACGCTGTCTTCATTGTTTTATAGCTCCTAGAAACACAAGAAACTAGATGCAAAAGAAAAGAAAAGTCGCGAGAAAAAATGAATTTACACGCATATTGAGATTACGTCAGCCCGTCCTCGGTGGGTGTTCATTACAGAATAAACTTACTTAGCACCAACAAAGAGAAAGATGAGACGGGTACTCGACTCATAATAACTTATAACGTTCTTTTTTTTTCGCCCCCCAGGCCCAAAGTATTGGGGTACACACATTCTTCACGGCGGAGTCCTCAATCAACGTGTTCGTTAATGATGCGGCCAGAGAGGTGAGCTTTGTGCTTCATTAATAAAACGACATCTTCTTTTGTCTTCCTTTTTAGCGAGGTATTCATAGTATATTCTATTGCGCCCCGCCATTAACCATTGCCTCTGCCACCGTCTCATTCGTGAACGTGCCGCCCTGCCTCATTACACGAGCATGCAACACAAAAGTCAGGTCGTGGTCTTGTAATAATGCTACGCAAAATTTTTTGTACAAACTTAGCAAGCAGAATCGACTGCGTTGCTTAACAAATCATCCCCGTTATCACTCCAATCACAATCATTTGCGGCAATCATCTCATCAAAGGGCTCGGAGAAGATGTACAGCACGTTTACGGAATTCACTACAATTCAAACCCAACTATAACCAACAGTCTGACACGCTAAAAATTGCTCATCATAACAGGTAATTCGATGTACCGAAACATACGTGTAATTAAGCTAAATTAACTTTTGTGATGCGTTTGTTTGTGTATATTTCTTTATTTACAGTGCTAAAATAAGCAAATGATTCAATTCTTAAGAAGAAAACCAGCCTTGGCTGTGCTGCCTGCCGCTTGATACGCCTTTGATACACTTCTGACAGGTTTCCTAACATTCTCGTATGCACGTCGTAACTCCCTCAAACCCAGCATTCGTGGCACGAAAGCGGCACTACGGCACTGGTAGCGGGCGCCACGAGTTTCCGATACCCGACATCCAGTTCTTTGTGAGGGAGTTATTATTTGTTATTAATAGAGTTATTCCTGAGTCGAGGTTCGATTCTGTAATTTAGGCTGTATTGAGAACACTAACTAGGAGTGAGTGGGGACCCATTGCCGGCTCACGATTCGAAGCAAGATTTGCGTGGAAGGCAGCGTATATGTGCGCCTTCATCGTCGTCTCCGTTGGTGTTTCCTTTGATTTTATGCACTATATAATTATGCTGTGAACCCGCCGTGGTCGCTCAGTGGCTTTGGTGTTGGACTGCTGAGCACGAGGTCGCGGGATCGAATCCCGGCCACGGCGGCCGCATTTCGATGGGGGCGAAATGCGAAAGCACCCGTGTACTTAGACTTAGGTGCACGTTAAAGAACCCCTGGTGGTCTAAATTTCCGGAGGCCTCCACTACGGCGTGCCTGATAATCAAAGTGGTTTTGGCACGTAAAACCCCATAATTTAATTTTTAATTATTCTGTGGGTGCTCCAAGATTCCATGGACTACGCGATCTAGACAATCCGGAAACTTCAAGAATTGCGTCGCGCTCGCTGTAACAAATAACGTCTTGCTGCTGATAGCGATTTGGCTGTATATATAATTAAGAAATTAGAACACAGCAGATATTGTCACCTTGTATTGACAGTAATAACAATAAATTATGGGGTTTTGCGTGCCAAAACCACCTTCTGATTATGAGGCACGCCGTAGTGAATAATTCCGGAATAATTTCGACCGCCTGGTGTTCTTTGAAGTGCACTTAAATCTAAGTACACGGGTGTTTTCGCATCTCGCCCACCTCGAAATGCGGCCGCCGTGGCCGGGATACGATTGTGTTGACAGTGAAGGGCCACTGTAGCGAAACTGTGAATGACGAAACTAACTCTTCGTTGGGCGAACTTGTGCCCCTAAAAGCAAGTGACATTCAAAGCAAAGCGATAGCGGCGAACACAGTCAGCGGTCGCCGTAAATCTGATCAGCGGGTCAAGCGCGTCGCCTTTTATGCATGAGTCGGCGAAGGTTCTACAGTAATCGTTGGTGCCCGCGTGTCCTCTATAGAAAGCACTGCACAATTCGCGTCGCCCAAATAATTAAGGTTCGGTGAGAACAGACAACGGCTAGAACCACCGACAACATTCGAGACACTAACAATACATACAGGCGCGTGCAGCGCTGAGTGGTAACGTTTATCATTTCTCAGCCGGCGAAAAGCGGTCACCCGAGAAGGGTAAGCAAGAACACGTGTCAATATGGATAAGACCTCAAATAAGCCCAGAATATCTATCTCCTAGTTGAGGGGAATAAACGCGAGCGCCTCGAGCGGCTAGTCGTGCGGAAATTTTGCGTGCATTTGTGGGTTTCTTTCGTGCTCGCAAAAACACTTTTATATAGCGCGTATTGAGCAACAGAAGGCTGTATCGGGAGCTTTTCTTGTCGCTCTACAATTCTCTCATTGACACTTTTCATCCAGTTAGAATATCTGAGAAGTTAATTAATTAAGAGGAATTGCCTAATTAGACGGAATAAAAAAATAATAATTCGAGTTTCTCCAAGTGACGGCAAACAACGGTACCTTGGTTCTTTCCAGCTACGCGGCATTCACATATTCTAAAACTCTGCCTAAAGTTAGCTGTCACGCCCTGTATATATCTGGAGATCACTGGGAAAAGCATTCATATTTGCAGTGAATATTGTTGATTATGATGATGATGATGATGATGGTGGTGGTGGTGATGATGATGAATGTTGGGAAACCCAAAAGCCAAGCATGTAAGCGGCGGGAAAGCCGCATGGTCTACTTACACCCTGGCTGTAAAGCGACATAGCCCACGGCTTCTCGAAGCTTGTTTCGGGGCGCAGCTGCGAAATGTGTTTTCCCGCAGGCGCCGTCATATTTAGTCACGTGTGTAGTAGCGTTTGTCGGCGCGCCGTTTTCTTCATGTAATCATGATCATCATCATCATCAACAACAGTAATGATGATGAAGTCGAACACATACTTACCGATTTGAGTTTGGAGGATAATGAATGCTTGGATTGGTGTCAACTGATCTGATCATAAATGTAACGGTAAATCTATCACGTGTCTTCCAGATGCAACAACAGATAGCTTGGAAGAACAATCCCTTCGAGTACTTCCTCGCTGTCAGCGCTTTCGTGGCGAAAGATTGGGCGAATCCCATGCGCCACCCGCTGATAGAGCAAAGGTGAGAGACCGAGCGAGAAAACGTCCGGTGCATTATATATTCTAGTTAAGAACTTGTTTCGACGAATAACTTGCGCCCCCGAAATGTCCTTCTTTTCATTTATTTTCTTCTATTAATGTTCTGTACCTACCCTCCGCTCCTAATTGCTTTGGTGTTTCAATTAAAAATGTACCAGTAGCATACATCAAGTAATTGGCGATAATCTTAACTGTAACGCCACTGCATTTCTTTAGCGTACTTGTGGGACGAATATCTCGAAAGTGGTGCTGGTCTTAGAAGTTCTACTAAACAGACATCACTTATATACTTGCTTCCTAATAGTTAACTTGTGATTTTTTTTTTATTCAGCCGACGTGGCATTGCAATTAGCCGAGCGAGTAACGTTCGTTTCTTGCCGTAACCTTTCTGAACAAGCCTGAAAGCGCTGTAGGCTCTATGCGATATTTTTCCAATTAGCTATAGAATTAAAGTAAATTCGCATAATATTATTCTTACCTTGCTTCGAAACGCCTTTGTCATGTATAACTTACTCTTAGTTCTTGTTTTTTTTTCTTACTACACGCGTTCATGATTATTTCACTCGATAATCACTATTTTAACGCGATAGCGTTAACGAGCGCGTGTCGCAGAAAACATGGCCTCAGACATAGCGAAAGGCGAAAAGAATTTCGAAGCAAATTCCAAACCACGCATACCCAACCACTTCTCTACCACCAAAGTTTCTCATAGCTTGTCTTTCATTCTTTACAAAGTTATTCCTCAGAATTTTGAGAACGGCAGCCCACAAACAAATCTAATGGAAAAAGACACCGACAGTGTATGTCCTTTATGTTAGCTCTTCTCAGAGTGAAATATTAAAAGTGAGAAACAATAACGGGAGATCTACCGCCGGAAGAGGCCGCGTTTCTGTCAAAAAGCTCGCCTTCGTGCATAGCGCTCGCAGCCAGCGTTTCCCGGTAAACGTTACGGTTACATAAGCTGCAGTTGCCGGGAAGCATGAAAAGAAGTAAGGGGTCTTTGAACGCTATCGCGTTCCGCTCTTAAAGGCGAAGCTTAAGCGTGCTCCAAATTTTTATGACCCTTTTTACTTCACCCGTGCATTTTTTTTTCTGTTCTGACTACGCCCGAGTGCCCCCGCCGTGGTTGCTTAGTGGCTTTAGTGTTGCCTTGCTAAGCACGGAGGTGGCGGAATCAAATGCCGGCCACAGCGGCCGTATTTCTATGGGGGGGGGGGGGGTGAAATGTGAAAGCACCCGCCTATTCATATTCATGTGCGCATTAAAAGAACCCCAAGTGGTCCAAATTATTCCGGAGTCCTTCACTACGGCCTGCCTCATAATCAGATCGTGGTTGTGGCGCAGAGGATGTTGCGGAAGTGAAAAACGTCGGACTACTAGTGTCTTGTGAAACACTTCGCCAGGTTTTCGCCACTTCTCAGCGCAAGGTTCCTTTTTCCTCGTTTGTTTGAGTAAGAATACAGAAATGAGTAGGCGCTATATTCAGCGGCCGCGGATACTTTGCAACGTAGTTCCACCATCCTGAAGTCATCGTAGAACAAGGAGAAAGCATGCGAAAACAGTGGCACAGCTGGTATGGCGCGTACGACCTTTCCAAATTCCGTACAAAAGATTTTTCAGTTCCCTTTTTTAGCAATATACCGGATGTTTCACCGAACACCTCCACATGTTTTTTCACATTATTTTTCTTTACTTGCATCTGAAAGATAGAACAACTCTAGTCTGTGAGCTGCTCTACTCGAAGAGGCGAACATCACTTGCGCAAACAATTGAAATGCCTGATCGACTAAATAACAAAAACGCACTAATTAGGTTTTCAACTAATTACCCTATGTTGCACTTACTGTAATTTACAAATTCTGTCCGGGAAGTTCGCAAGGCGGATCCGCTTGGAAAGTACTCACCAGGATGAGACCCGTTTCCAGATGTTAATTCCCGAAATTTGCGGAGAAATGCGTCCGCGTTCCAGTTACTTTCGTGCTTCAATGCATAAAGCGTCGTCCTGTTAAGAAAGCAAGTGAAGCGACAGCGCATTTTTAACGCAAGTTTGACGGCGCATGTCTCGTAAATGGCGGCTTCCACACAATTCTTTTAAAGTGTATATGCCGTACACTCTCATTCTCTAGAATTTGTAAATTGCAATATGTCGTAAAATAATTAGTTAGAAAACTGAATAAGTGACTTCTTGTTAATTAGTCGTTTATGCATTTAAATTTTTACGCAAGTAATGCCGCCTCTTCGAGAAAGAAGAGCTCGAGCACGAGAACTGTGGTATCTGTCACAGTAAATTTCTAAAAATTTTGAAATTGGTTTTGCTGCCTGCTGTGCCGCTCAAGCCCTCAGTGGCTTTTGTAGGCCCGAATAAGTGTATTGCATCTATTGGTGGCAATAATGTATTATTATTATTATTATTATTATTATTATTATTATTATTATTATTATTATTATTATTATTATTATTATTATTATTATTATTATTGAACACCCTGTATTAGCGACGTATTGAGCCTATCCGACGTCTGAAGGTAAAATGGTTTTGTGATCCACGAGACGCATGGTGGAGTGTCACGGGAATATGCCGACTTTGGTAGGATCAGATCAACCTTCAAATCATTGCAGCACATGCGACTGCGCACCAGTTTTTGAAAGCACATGTACGACTGACGTTTGACTTAGTCGAGATGTCAGCGGTCAAGGAGCATGCAGGAAGCATGCGCGACTTTCTTAGCAAATATGTACAAAGATACGGCAGCCATACGTTAATTCTTCGTGCGACACGCACGAGAATACCGATCCAGAAAAGGGTGAGGCGAGGAGACACCGTCTCTCCAATGCTATTTACTGCACGTTTCGTTGAAGTACTCAGTTTATTAGACTGGGAAGCTTTAGACCATATCGACAACCTGCGGTTTGCCGATGACATTGTTCTGCTCAGCAACGCTGGAGATGATTTGCAAGAAATTAGTAAGGACCTTCACGGAGAAAGCGTGAGGTACACACATGGGGATTCATATGAAGCAGACCAAGTTAGTGTTCAATAGCCTGGCTAGAGAGCTAGAACTTGTGATTCACAGTCGGCCCCTTGAATCAGCGCAGTACGTTCATCCATGCCAATTAGTTACTGATGACCCTTACCTTTAGAAGTAAACTTGCACAATACAATTGGTTGCAGCTCATACGATGTACAGTGTCAAGTAAAGACCGGCAGCTTACCACAGTCGTTGAAAAAACACTTTTCAATCATTGCATTCTACCGATACGAGCTAATGGGCAGAAACTTGGAGGTTGACAAAGAATCTCGAGAACAAGTTATGGACAACGCAAAGAGCGATGGAACGAAAAATGATAGGCGTAATGTTAAGAGACATATAGACGGCGGCGTGGATTAGGGAGCGAACCGCGGTAGGCGCGATGTGCCAATTGACATTAAGAAGGAGAAATGTAGTTGGACAGGACACGTAAGGCGTAGGGAAAATAACCGCTGGTCTGTTAGACTTGCAGAACAGGAGCTCAGGGAGGGTAGACGTAGTCGGGGACGGACGAGAGCCACGTGGTCGTGATGAAATCAGGAAATTTGCATGCGAAAGGTGGTGCCAGCAGGCATAAGGCAGGGGTGTTCGGATATCGCTGAGGGAGGGCTTTGTCCTGACGTTAGCACAAATAGGATGATAATGATGATGACGATGATGGTGTAATTGTCAACTATTACGCAGAGAAAAGCAGATCAAAATTTGAAGCAGAATTCTGCGCTCGCGCCCCTCCTATCATTCTGTAAAAAAAAAAAAAGAAACATAAGTGATGCACTAACTCAGCCAAAAGCCGTATGAGCCGCAACCGCGATTAGTAGGGAACTTATATTGTTTTAACTTTATTTTGATTTTTCTTTTAATTATCTCTTGCATCACTGTTTTTGAGCACATACAGCCTGCTTCTTATCATTTTCAGCGCCCGTTTAGCCTTCTTTAATGTGCGATTACCGTTCTTTAGGGCTGTAAATATATCTGAACACGGGACATTTATTGACCACCTGTTGCTTTAGTCTTCCAGAAATACGCATTGGTGTGTGTGAGAACGCGCTCGCGAGCAGCGCTTCAAACGAACGAATGTATTTCATTATTATATTTACCTAGCCTTTTCTTTCCTTCTTTATTTTTTGTAGTTCTACATGCGCTTAATTTTCACAACTCGAGGTTCTAGTGTTGTAATGCGGATACCAGAAGATGGAACAATGGTACATCACTCTCTTCAAAGAAATTATTTTCTTTTTGTTGCTATTCGCTTGAGAGACTGCCTATATTTGAATTCTTTTCGCCTTTTTCTCTGTCCTCTTGTAAGAATTGAAAGGCTTACAAAACGGACTTAACGGTTGTGTTAAAGAATGCATTTTCGTCCCTTCTCTCGGTGTCAAGATGTGTGTTTCCATATGTAGAATGTAAGTTACTACGCATGGGCGATGCGTTAATTTTATTTAGAAGTAATCCTCAAAGGAGCGCTAAACACATATTGATCTGCTATAAACTGTCGTGGTAGGCATTCTTGTCTACCTTTTAGAACGTGTGTTGCTCCTTTTGAAGGACAGTTGTAAGATTACAGTGGAAAAAGAAAACGTACTTAACTAGAAAAATAGCTTAATGAGTCTAACATAAATCTACAATTAATTCGTCCCGGATTTTTTACGCAAAAATGACTCTTTTTCTATATGCGCTGCTCATTTGCTATCGCGTGGCAAAAGTAAGTAAAGCCATAGGCTTAAATGAAGTATTATCCATGTCCTCCTTCTTTCTTCTTCTTCGAGCATTTATCCAACCACATTTGACCCGCGTACTGCCTTCCAACCTGGAGACACCTCGATCCGCTCCTAATTAAGTCGCGAATTGTTTGACGACAGTCGTCAATTGCATACCCTCGATTTTAAATAGTTCGACGAAGAGGCTGACCCTGAGAAGCTTAAATGTTAAATTCTTCAGCCAGAAGCACGCCTCTATTGATACCCAACGAAGCTTTCCTGAAGCTTCAATTATTCTTAACCGTGTGTCTCGCCGGGTAGAAATCCGTGTTGGTTCTCATTTATCTTACATTTGCGAGCAGTGCGTAGAGCTCGAAGAGGCGTATTTTTGTATTATGCTCCGCAGTAGTGAAAGAGATAAAACAAGAACGTCACTACCTTATCACAGCTCTACTACAATGGAACATTGTATCGGCTTAATTGCTGCATACAGGCTGTTTCATGTAATATGAGTCAAAATTTAAGAACATGCAAATGCTACGTAGCCGGACAGGACGAAAGTAGTGTTGCTTGCCGTCGCTTGGAGATACTCAGATTAACTTTTGCATTCCGCCTAATTACATAATCAGCCTTAATTCATTATTCAACTTCTCAATTATTACAATTAGATTAGAAGTGTCAATGAGAGAATTGTAGAGCAACATGAAAAACTCCCAATGCAGCTTTAGGCTGTTCTACAATTTTCTCATTGGCACTTTTCTTCTAATTATAATAGTTGAGAAAGTTCTTTCTTTAAATTAAGCAAGAATACTGATGTAATTAGGCGGAATGCAAAAAATAATCTGAGTATCTCGGCAAACAACATTACCTTAGCTCGGTCCAGCTACGTCGCATTTTCATATTTTTAAAGTTCGGCGCAAGTCACGTGAAACACCCTGTATAAACCTCGAGTGAAAACAGTGCAGTGGAACGTGGATGAAAGAACGCACACAGACTACTGCGTTCGTCTGTGTCGTGTCTCTGGCTCCCTATGGCCACGTTTATGCTACACTGGTTTCTCTTTATTTAATTATTATTGGTACTATTATTTTAATTTCTTTTTCTCAGTTTTCTAGCTGTCATAGTAGCGAAATTGAGTTGTCAAAGCCACGCAAACCAACCGCGCTCTTTATAGCACGTTTTGAAAGTTGCCGTCATAATTTCAGGAGAGGGCTTTCGCTTTTTGACTCGGACTGCGAGTTCAACCCCCAACGGAACGTTGTAGGTAAGGTCATTCATCAATGCAACATCGCTTCACCTGTACAAATATATAATGCAGCTATCGTCAGTCTACCGTATTAGAGGGTGCCATTTTGTCTGATATCTCTATCTTCTAACTGCGTGACTATTCGTGTGATTCGCATCACTCGAGGAGGCACAGTGCACCACTGCGCGCACAGAAATACAAGTGCTAATCAAGGAACGTTTATGTTACAAATAACACGTACCGGAAGCTCGTTGAGTAAACATATTTAATGTAGGGACTATTTCTGAAACGCGTAAGCAATAAAACGCAATAAGGTCCTTTTGGTTACCCACGCGATCTGTAGCGTTTCCGTATTGTTCATGGAACAGCAGAACAAGTGCTACCCACTTTCGGGCACTCATTTTGAGCACCAATTTTTGAGCACATAGGTAAGGCGTAAATGTATCGTTAAAAGCAACTGACAGTGTTACAGCCTTTGATGAACCTTTAATTTTCAGCTGTCGTACGCTCGAATTTTCGAGTTCAGTACATGAAAAACTTTACTGCTAGATGGTTTTCCCACTGTACTCTTGTACTGCAATGAAACTTTAAGAGAGAGTGTATGGTATAGTCAAGTTAAAGACAGGTATAAACATTACGTTTATCGCTTTTTTGTCTTTGCATGCCGCTACCGGACAGTGGTTCCGCTAGCCATGTTCAACTTTTCCATGCCGACATCAATGTGGGAAAGGTGCGTAATACTCTTTCGATGAAACTTTTATGAAGAAATAAGTGCGCTTGAATTGAACTGGTCGTAGTGGAACTGAGCTTCAAGTTATTTGCTGCCATAAAAAAGGAAGAGCATAACGTTTCTCTCACACTTCATGCCCTTAATATTAATTCCCGAGACTGTTGGCACCGTTGAAAGAACACACATAACACTTTCGCGGTAGCCTGGCGGCTGCGGCGTTGCGCTGCTAAACGCGAGGTTGCGGGTTCGGTCCAGGCCCCGACGACCGCGTTCCGAGGAAGGTCGAACTCAAAATCGCTTGTTTGCCATGCACAGATGAAAGGTAAAGAACACCAGGTGGTCAGAGTTATTCCGCAGTGCCACACTACGGCATGTTTCATAAACAAATCGAGGTTGTGGCATGTAATACCCCAGAATTCATTTATTTGCTTGTTAGTGCGACAGCAATTATGCGGACACTCCAGGCGAATTTTTGTTACCTGCGTCGGCGTTGGCGTCGCCGTGAGATCGCGTCTGAAGTCCAACTGCGATGTGATCGCGGCCGGGCGCCGTGTGCTGTAGACCGGAGGGAAAACGTGCGAGGGTTAGCCGAGAAGGATGGCGGTCGGCGAGGCGGCATCTTCACACGCACGCAATAAGGGGTGGGGGGGGAAGGGGAGGGAGAAGGGGGCACGTTAGTGCGCATCTGCTCTTCTACTCTGGCTGGGGCGCCTGAACGCGGCCGCCCACGACCTATTTCATAGGCAGTCTGCTATGAACTCTAAGGTATCTGACCAGAGATAGCTGATGGCTTCTTGCGCGCTGTGTTTTCGCGCGCCTAGTATGCGTTCAACCGAGAGGGAGCACGAAGGGGAATTCGCTCGCCGCCGCTGCCGCTCATCGCGCCAGCCTTCTGACAGTGAGTACTGTCGGCGGTCATCGAATGAGATGTGTTCACGTCTGCCTGTGCGCGTGTGACACCGTGTCCGCTAATTAAGTTAGTAAGCGAATGTTTTACAGCACTTTATGCAGCTAACACAACTAGTAACATTACTGCGTATAGCTGCCACAAATTTGCTGTCGCAATCGACGCACTGCGACTTTATTTATTTATTTATTTATTTATTTATTTATTTACTTATTTATTTATTTATTTATTCGTTACATCACAGGTACCAATTTGCAACATTGCGTGAAGAGGTGCTGCAGAAAATTTGAATATGCAGTTTCCTTAAATTGGGTACACTAATAACTGAAGCAACTGAAGAACGGGCATCAAAATCAATGTAATATAATTACCGAATAAAATTAGAAGATTAAGTCAGAGCTTTAGAAGTGTGTGCATAGTAGATATAAAAATGTGTAAAATCATATTGACTGGCCGAAAATAACGCTATCTGCATTGAGGAGCAAAGCATGTTCTTTTGTACGAATGTATCTAAAGAAAAATAATCGCAACAAATATAACTTTTTAGGTTACGTTAGTGTATAATAGCTACCAGAAAATTCATTATTTTTAACCTAAAATAAACCTCGTTTTCACAAGCAAGCTACTTATTTGGTTTCGTAATTCTTTTTGCTATCTGATATAATGACACTCTTCTTTTGCTGGCGCCTTCCAGGATGTTCCACATACCCAGAATAGGCACTCGGCTTTCCGCCTGTCTCTTCAGGGCGACCTTTTCATGTGAGACCCTTAGTGTACTTAATTACGATTACTCGATATAATGCGGTTATTTCCTTTTTATTCCTGTGTGCGTGTGTGTGTGCGTGTGCGTGTGTGTGTGTGTCATAAAAGTACAAATTAATATTGCTATGGAACAGACCAATGATACGAAAATTAAACAGTAATACAGAATGAGAGCAACTTCGAGTATTATGTAACCTAGCGTAGCTAAGGTTCTAGTGGATGTGTTTTAATCAGAAAAGTAAGCACTAGAGAGGAAGGGAAAAATACAAAGAAAATGCAAGGTCAAAGTAAATATCAATTCATACGTCATTTCAGAGTGACCCCTCATTCCGGAAAGCTCTCTCTCTCTCTTTCTCTCTCTTTATTTCTTTTTTTCAGTTAACCATCCCACCGATGTAGTCCCGATGGAGCATGCCTCGATGAACCTCAATCATACCCTGAATTGCCTGACCCCGCACTACCAGAATAAAAGCGAGGTACTCTGCACCGTCTTCCTCTTTCTTTTCTTTTCGTATTTTGCACGTCGTCGTACGTACTGTTCAATTGCCAGCGTTACTTGTTCCGATTCACTGAATGTACATGAATTGCGGCAACGTAAAATTTGCTGCGTGAGATTAGCGGGAGAGTGCATTCCACAGATCGAAAGAGAATGTAAGAATTGTTTTTTGGTTCGGGCGTGCGGGTAAATAGTGCGGTGATAAAGACGGTCGTCTGGAACCCGCGAGCCGCGTTCTCTGGACGGCGGTGGCGACATTAGCGATAGCACGTGGTGGAAATTGGCTAGATGTGAGCATGCACGGCTTCATTTCCGAGATTTTCTTTCTCGCTCTGCTGGTCGCGTCACGTTCTGCCGGCTGTCCGGCGAAACTTGACGTGTGTACCGCCCCAAACGGCCCGAAAGTGCAGTTGCGTTCCGGATCGTCTCTTTCCTGAAATCAGTCGTATGCTTACCTTGCCCGTTCGCGTGAACTTCCACTACCTCACCTCTTGCTTTCAGCCATCTGCGCCTTGCGATGAGCAGCTGCTTCAGCGCCCAATCTGAGCAACAAGTTGGTGTTGTGATTCAGTCTGGCGTTCGTGGTTCGGACTCAGGCGTCATACAGATGGCCGCTTGCGCACGCACCCGGAGCGCCTAGAGCATGGTAGCTGGCCTGTTGATATACCGGGCGTCGCACTAAGCTGGCTAAGCGGAGCTGCGCCGTCTTTCGTCTGTATCGCCGAGAACTGCTTGTTGGGGAAGAAGTGAGGTCTCGAGGTCGAAGGAAACGAGAAACGGGTTTATTTTACGCATTTACATTTTACAAGTCGCAATGATCCATGGATATGGGAGCACACTCCGTGTCGGAACGCACCACATGTCAGCACACGCACTGCACCAAAGAGGCTCGCTTATAAGCCAGGGAATGTGATGAGTGCGTCTGGGCCAATCATAATGGTCGAACGGCTCGCGAAATTCCACCCTTTCACGTCGCGCCATGCCGCCGGGCTCCGCCTCCGATGTTGCGCGATCGCCTTCACATACGTCACAACCACGTGGCAATTAACCGGAAGTCGACGCAGTTCCCACGGCAGGGCTCCACGTTGGCCCCTTGCACCAATTAGTGGGCTCTCCGTGGCGGTCCGCTTTCAGCGCGTTGAGATGCCTCGTCTTGACTGTTGTTACCGCTTCTTCAGAATACGGCGGTCGCTGTCCCCTCGAAGGGCGCTTCCTTGTTGACCCGTAAAAAAGTCGGCGCCGGGCTCTGACGCCGTGCAGGCGGGCGCTGGTCAAATGGTCGCTTGTGGGAAGCATCCAAGGAATGCCCACTGCCGTCCTGAGACCTAACACTGGCCATACACTGTCGGCAACAGCATCAGAAACGTGCTGTCGGCGTGCAACGTGCATCTATAGTTGGGAAACGTGTTCTCAACGAGCGCTAATGACTTGTTGGCCAGCAGTTCGGCAACGACCTGCCTTACCAAAAAAAAAAAATGAATTCCACAACGCTCTAGTGGCCTCGGCATACATCTGCGTAATATTAAAAGCCGCAAAGGAACGTTTTTATGGTTTAAAACAATTTAAAAACAGCGTCAAGCGCATGGTTTTTCAGCATATCCATGGACACTATTACGTGGGAGGACAGTCAACTTTTCTGTATGTTTTCTTACTTAAAGCAAAGCTTTCCTTCCCTACATCCACGAGGTTTAGCGAGGAGGCTCTTCAGTCTCTCATTAAATAATCTGGACCTCTCCTGAAGGCAGCGCGATAGGTAGTGCTTGAAACGTGCCAGACATGACGTGTTTTCTGTGGTGCAGTCGCTTCTGGCAGTTGCAGCCCGCAAAAGCACAGGCTTTGAGAGCTGTTTCCATTACCCTAAGACAACCGGCGCTGGGTCACCGACTTGGGCACCAGACTCAGTAAATTAGGCCGATTCCCAAAGATGATGTAATCAGACCTGGGCCGACCCCGGAGACTGTGGAATAGAAAGTTTGGCCATTTCCAAAGTTGGCGTAATAAAATTTAAGTCGATCCCGGAGACTGTTTTCAAGAGAAGCGACGAAGTGAGCCGGACTTGACACCAGCGCGCCATATGTGTCGTTATTGTGGTTTGTAACGCGAGCTTATCTTGGAGGCACTGTAATCTTGATCATCTTGATAACACAAAAGAATCACGTTCGCTCTGATGTATCATGTGAATCTATCTTCTTCGCCTTTTGTTTGGAATTTGGCGTTGATGTTTACCACGTAGCCGACTGGCGTGGATAAACGCTTACATAAGTTTGAAACATAATTGCACTCATCCTGTGGCTCTTTGCGTAGCGTGTAATTGAAATGATTCAACATTGAAGTATCGCTTAACTAATATCCCAACAAAAATGTTAGATCGGCCGTAACTTCTTTTCCTGCTGAGTAGATGAGTCTTCGACTACTCATCAAATTGAGCTTCAAAGGAAGGGAAGTGCTTTTGAACGAGTACAGGGGTATGATGAAATTTTCAGCCGTAGTATGAGCATGGCAGACGTGAGGCAGGGTTTACTGGATATCGCTGGGGAGACTCCTTCGTACTCTAGTGGGCGTAAAATAGACTGATATGATACTGTACGCAGATACACTGCTCACTCGCTGCATGCCAGATCACTTCGTCAAATTAACGACTTCGGGTTCTTGACGGGCGCAAAGAGCGTGAGCCTTCCCTACAGCGCGCTTCTCGCAAATACATACACCACTCGTGCTGGGTTAAACTGACTATGGCGTTCCGTTCCTGGACACCGAGGTCGCGGCTTCGAATTCTGGCCACAGCAGCCGCGCTCTGACGGGGGCCCAGTAGAAGCATGGAAATGTTCGTGTACTGTGCCTTTGGTGCATGGCCACGATCCCCAGTCAGTCCAAACAATTATTCCGCTGCTCCCCAACCGGCTGTCCCTCAAATTAGCCTATGTGTTACTTTAAGTTATTAAACCCTCTGACAAAGCAAATATAGAAATTTCTGCAACTGGGTGCTCTCAATTTGTCGCCTGACAATGCTGGAGTACAATGCGTGGCGTCTGCCACTCATCTAGTGCCGCTGAATGTCTCATTGTCATGCTGTCAGCCCTGTACCAATAATGCTGCCTTAATGAGGCGGCTATATGTAACACACCAAATGTTTTCTGAACACGAGCCGAATATTGTACCCTACAAGCGCAGATCACCTCTTTGCTATCAAGGCTGATTGTGCGGATAACGTAGGGAAAAAGTAACTGGAAGTGTTATAGCGCATCCCCGCCATCGTCTACAGAGCTTCTTCCACGGCAACTCACTCACTTACTAAAAGTTATCTCTCTTGCGGAAACGCACCGTATTTAGCGGTGTAAATCTGTAAAACTTATAGTACTGAATTGTTCGGACATAATGTTGTTTCTATTAAAGGGAAAATGAGACGTCCACCCAATCGTAGCAATTGTAACTAAGGTAACCCATACGGGTTCCTCGAAATAAAGGCCTCGTTCCTCGAAGAATAAAATTCCTCGAAGACAAGTTCGACTTCGCCCTGCCATCTGCTAGCCGCCTGGTTAGCTCAGATAGTAGAGCGGCTGCCCCGGACTGGCGCTGGTCCCGGGTTCGAGTCCCAGACCAGGACAATATTTCTTCAACTGTGAGGCCGTCATTTCATGGAACCCGCCCGTATGGGTTTCTTTTGTAGCAATTGCTACGATTGGGCGGACGTCTCATTCTCCCTTTAATAATTACTTCTCTCGACCTTGCTTGTTTCCACAGAACTATAACGTCAAATAATGTTGTTTCGTGCAGACTTCATCTAGTATTATACGTCTTGGCTCGACTGCATCGCAGTCAGTCGAAGAATAAATGTTCGAGCCTTAACTCTGCGTATATTTCTTGCCTAAATGCAATGAAATATGTATTTAAAGAACTACTCTTTCTAAATACCCTCTGGCAAAGCTACCTGCTTCCTGTCAAAGCTTGCACTGTCCATATACCGCACACGACAGCCACTGAGCTTGCACTAATAAGTAGATAATTTACTTGCAGGCGACATCGGACTTTCAAAAAGTGGAAGATTTCACTGCAGTCAACGCGGCGTACGAGGTAATCTTACCTATATATATTACATTACAACACCAGGGAAAACGGGGGGAAGGCGAGAGACGGAAATTCAAGACGATGAGCAAAACGAGAAGAAGGTGAAAGCGGAGGCCAACGTTTCGGCAAATGAACTTGTCTTTTGGACATGTCGCCTTGAAAAAGAAAAGTCCACTTGTCGAAACGTTGGCTCCCGCATTTCACCTTGTTCTCGTTTTGCTCATCGTATATAACAAGACCAGGCGTCACATGTTCCTTGCAGCGTCAAACTGTGTGATATAACTACCGAATATACGGCGACAAGCACCAATCAGAAGCTTGTGCCATAAAAGACGATTCGGAGCCCATTACGCGAAGTTCAATGCGAAGGCTTTCAAGCGAAGCTGTCATTGCGCCTACCTTCCTGAGCTTTGGCGCGTCGTCTGGCTACCCGGGTATTTTGCCTGATAAACACAAACTGTCGCTCAATAAGAAAAGCTATCTGTCCGATGGTGGATTTCCAACCAGGGTCACGAGTACTAGTAATACAATAGTATAACTACTATTCCACAGAGCTAAAGATGCAATGAAAGAATAAAGAAAGCCGAGGACACCTAAGCACTTCTTATGACTTCTGAATGTGAAAGCATTAATGTCCAATTGAACGACGCTGAGCAGACCTTCTAGTTTTGCGCTGCAGGTAATGTACCACAGCGGTACGTGCTACCCGAGCCAGCAGGTAACAGCAGCCTGCAATGCCAACGTCGCATGCCACCCACTCGGCGATGCCCATCGGGCGACGCGTCGCGGCGATGCCTTCTCCCCTGACGCAACATTTGGCGCGCTAATGAGGCAGCAGGTGTGCCCTCTCGCCCGCTCTGCCAACGCCTCTTAGGTAGCACAAGGCATGTGCCCTTCGATCCATGACGTCATGCTACCTTGCCCGACTGCCATTAGAATCTAACGGGGATGCTCCCGAGTAAGCCGCGGTGACTTTAGCCTCGCCGCTTTCGTCACGCCGGGCTTGACAGAGGAAACTTTGGTCCAAGTAGCATGACGTCATAAAGCAGAGCGCACAGGCCCGCTATTTAAGAGACTGTAGCTCTTCTCCGTCGTGGAGCGCTCGCGCCGAGCGCGAGAGTGAGGGTGACATAGCGTCGCGGCGATGAGCTCTCCCTTCACGCAACAACCCTGGTGCGCTAATGCGGCCAGTAGGCGTTCCGTTTTTCCCGCTCTACTCAGTCGAGGCGCAGCACGTGACGTGGCGTCGCAGCCAATGGCAATGCGAGTTTAGGTGCCGCTTCGCTGCTACAAACGACAGACGCCGATTTTTTCGCTCAATGGGCCATTTGACGCGTTCGCATCGAAACCTTACTTCTGTCATTTCCTGGTGCAAGTTATAGTACGTTGGGACGCTTGGAGCGTGCGTCACGTCATATAGAAAACAATTATAAAAGCACGTGTGCCAGCTTCCCCTGACTTTCCTTCGTGGCAGCTAGAGCTTTGAGAAGTTATGTGGCAGGAGACTGGTTTAGGCTCGCGCGTCTTGCGATACGTTACCGTGAGGCGTACTGTGTACACATGCACGCCGGACACTGTCGACTACTGCAGCGGAAACAGTGGCTCCCGCCTCTTGCCTTGATTGCGTCACAACATGGCCCAGATTGACGCTTCCCCCCACACCCCTCTTTGACCTAATTTGTCCTTCCGGCTTACTCCCCGTCCTGACAGCAACAAATAAATGGCTAAATCAGCCGTCCCTTAGCTTCATCTAACGCTGAGGGCAAAATGGCTTGCTGAGGATGATGATGATGATTATGATGATGATGATGGTGGTGGTGGTGGTGGTGATTATTATTATTATTATTATTATTATTATTATTATTATTATTATTATTATTATTATTATTATTATTGCTTACTTGCCCTTATTTTTCGTCTGCTTGTGTACGAGTTTTGTGTTGTTTTATATTTCTGATTTGCTTACGTCTATTCTTCTCGCAGACCTTTCAGGAGCGGTTGTTCAGCAAGCAGTACTTGAATGTCGACTACATGCTCCAAGGACTCGGCAATGTGACAGCAGATCAGCTGTTTTTCGTGTACTACGCATTGGTAAGAATTCTGCGATATTATTTTCATGCTAAATGGCTCGTTGAAAACACGCTGGAGCAAAAATGCGCGGCACACACAGCACAGTCACCGCGTAAGCACGGGTGCCTTGAGGGTCTTGGCGGTGTTACGTTTCGCCTACGACGCGCGGTATAGCCGGCGCGGATGCAACGGACGCCGGGGCTTCGTTCAAAGCGGCGGACATTTTGGCCCGTTCGGAGCTCCCGCAAAGCCTCCCCGCCAAGCGCGTCCAGGCGTGTTTCAGTGCCACGTGTCTTCGTGTGTGCGTGTGTGTGTGTGTGTGCCCACGCTTGTCAAAGCGCGGCAGCCGGGGAGAGGAGCTCCCCAAGTGTGAAGCGAGGAGGTCCGACCGGCGCCGGTTTGGCGGATGCGTCACTACACTCGTCTCAACGTGTCTCTCAGCGTGTCCGTGCCCGCCGTCACGTGGCCTCGTCACGAGGCCTTCCTTCTTGCCCTCAACTGCGAAAGTATAAGAGCAGCTGCCCCCGGACGCCAAGAGAGAGGCTCCGATTTCTTCCGTTGAGTTACGTGCTCTCCTGTTTCTCCACTTCGGTCGACCTGACCGCCCGCTCTTTTGCGATGCTAGAATAAACAAGTTGTTCTGTTACCAGTCGACTCATGCTTTGCCGGGACCTTCGGATGCTTCCAGTTGTGCCCCAGGCCGCCAGGCCAACGCTACCCTTGGGGCTTGCGACCCATTTGCAATAACGGGCGTCAGCACTGAGTTTCCAACAATTCGTGCCAGCGCCGAGATTCCAACAACTCGTGCCAGCGGTGCGATTCCAACAGCGGCGAAGCTCTCGGGCTGCATTTTCGGCAGCATGCACTAGAGGGTCATCGTGGCAAAGCCTCTTCACGTCCTTTTCACGAGAACGAACTGAACTGTCTGCCTGGCGTCGGCGGCGATCTTGTACTTCTCTCTGCACAGCGGTCTGCTGAGCCTGACGTCTTCTACTTGCAGCTGCGCGCGTAGCTCTATAATACGCTTTTTCAGCAGTGGTTCACACCTTACTAAGAGGCGCCATAACGTGTACGGAAGAGTAAACACATGTATCGAGACTACGCGGCCCCCACGTCCCCATCCCTTAACTCGTGGCACGAAAGACCTGATGTAATACACGTGGCACACCTGATGTAATACACCGCAACTGCAGTGCAAAGTTTTCACGTATAGACGCCATGCGGCGCGCATCTCACATCGCGTGACAATTGGCACGATACGATGCAACTGCTAGACGGCGTGGCACCTGGTGCAATTATATACAAGTACAGTGAAAAGTGTGCACTTATCGGCGCTCCGCGGCGTGCATCTCACATCGCGGAACTCCTTGCACGCTAGGAGGCCTGTATAGGACATGTTTCCGCGGCAGCTAGCAAGCGCTGGCGTGGCGCAGTGGTAGAACAGCTGGCTACAGTGCGGAGGGTTTGGGTTTGATGCCGTCTGGGACTCGTTATTTTTTTTTCTCATTCCCTGCAACAGCTGCGACGGACAACGGCAGCGGCGGCGGCAGACAACATGGCCAACCGAAATGGCTATTGGTTTCAGCCCATAACAGCTTACCCTGTAGAATGCCTGGGCTAGCTGCATTTCTTGCTTATTCTGAAATTCCAGTGCAATGGGTTTTCGAGAATGCAAATTTCTATTGAGCCACGGGCTATTTATTAGCTACATGTAGTTACAGAAGAAACACTGCAGTTGTTACCCATGGCGTTGGCATGTACTCTGGGTTCAATATTTTATTACCCGCTCAATTCACCACTGTGCAGTTCGAACATACTGCACATAGCACCCTAGGTAATTTCTGTTTCTGTGTGTCTGCATACATACATACATACATACATACATACATACATACATACATACATACATACATACATACATACATACATACATACATACATACATACATACATACATACATACATACATACATACATACATACACACACACACACTTCACCCCCCTTTGTTTCCATTAATGTGTACGCAAGCTGCAAACGGCGTCAGTTGACGTTTCAGATCCTTGAGCTAACTTGTCTGGTTCTCGTACACCCAACACGGCTATGTTCGCTCCACATAGACATAATCAGAGAGAAAGGCTGCGTTTCCGTTTCTCTCTCTCCGGTTCTCTTTTATCCCAGTAAAGAGCAGTAGGCTGCAGACACGCCCTTCCGGCCAACCTCTCCTCTTTTGCCTTTGCTAAAACATCTATCTATCAATGTATCTATCTATCTATCTATCTATCTATCTATCTATCTATCTATCTATCTATCTATCTATCTATCTATCTATCTATCTATCTATCTATCTTCTGTCTGTCTGTCTGTCTGTCTGTCTGTCTGTCTGTCTGTCTGTCTGTCTGTCTGTCTGTCTGTCTGTCTGTCTGTCTGTCTGTCTGTCTGTCTGTCTGTCTGTCTATCTATCTATCTATCTATCTCTGTTCATATATCTATCGATTGAACATCATGATCAACGAGTCTTCTACACCGAGAAAGTAAAATAAGAGGAATAACAGCACTTGACCCTTAACCAATGTCATTGGTAGAAATCACGAAACATTTAGAAACATGTTTTATTTCGCTTTATCGACAGCCCTCATGGAGCTTAACGCAGTCATGCGACGTGCGACATAACGCGCACGCGCCGCATGTCGCGAGGCTCTGCTACTTGCCGTGCAGTCACACCATTCCATGTGCGTTCAATAAATGTCTCATAAATGTTTCAAGCGATTTCACAACTCAACAATTCTGGCATATACAGCAACCTTAACAGTTTGAAGAGAAAAAAACAGTAACCTAAGCAGCGGCCCCTCAGACAGCATTCAGCTATTTAAGCGTTTATTCTCAATTCTGTACAACAGGTTGCAGTGGATACCTAATCACGTCGTTTGCTTTGACGACGTTGTCACAATAAGCACAGGGCTTGACGAAGTCGGGTAGAAGATATAAGGACTGTTTCTTGTGCGGGATAGTGTTGTTCGAGCCTCGGGCCTCGGAGCGCTTTCAAGCCCCATTTGTATCTTTCAGTTCCGGTTCATTTACGTGTATTATCGCGTATTATAATGTGAATAAATTGAAATTGAAAATTTTATAGACTATAGATTAGTTTAAACGAGATTCTTTTTATCGCCTGTGGCAGGTACCTGAATTGTAGTCCTTGAGCTGGATTCCTGCAAGCGGCGGGCGTCTCTCGCTTGACAAAGCAAAATGCATATTGAACTAATTGACAACAAATACTAATTAATATTTTAACTGATTCCTTTACAGCATGTATCGCAAATTATGAGTTGTAGCCGGTGAAATTGTAAAGGTATATCCATTTGGAATGAATTCCGAGGATGTCACAAGGTGCGAAATATGCGCCTATAAACTTAAAATAAAAATTCACTGTTCTGCCACTTTTTGCAACAAAACGCCGGTTTCTGCATTGACGTGCAAAAGTGACTGGAAATCTCATGTATTTCATCGTACACTTTGGGAACGAATATCTCGAAACTGGCATCGTTCTGACATTTTTTTTCAATAGATACGCCTTGAATCTCATTAGCTATACTATTCGTAAACTGGAATATGTGCCATAAAGTAATTAATTACAAAGTTGCGAAATTTTGCTCCTTAGTTGAATATGCATTTTTATTTCCTTTGCAAGTAATCTCCACCTCCGGATTATCCAACACAACGACTAAAATTATGCTATGTGCCAAGGGCACAAACCATCTAATAATTGTTTTATAAATCACTTACTAAACACCTTTCTAAGCAATTCATTGATTTCAGGTACCTCATCAATAATAATACAGGTTTGCACGTAACTCTAATTTCCTACTGCTTATGGTTCATTCCAACTATGGAAAAATGACATCATCATTCGCTGCTCTAAAACTGTGGAATGGTTCACCCAACACCATTAAATATTCATGCTTTCATGCATTTGGTGATGCCCTTAAGCTTCTTTATATCTATACCTATACAATTCTTTTTCGTTAATTTAATTTTTCTATGGGGTATTTTTCGCGAATATGTTTGTTTCTTTTACTTAGCTTGCTCATCTTTATACATACTCTCGATTGTTATTACTAACCGAGGGTCTTGTTGCAGTGTTTCACTTTGGGATCCTCGTCTGTATGTTGTCTCTTACCCATTCGTTTTATTTAAAGAATAATAAACTGAAACTGAAGGGCAATTTTTAAATATTCAGCGTTTTCTTAAAAAAGCACCCTGTATATCACGCAGTAATACGTCTATCAGATGATCCAGTTCTTGTCATGCGCTTCTTAATATTTGGAAGAACCGAGCCCTACTACGGCCATAAAACAAACAACTTATAAAACAGCAACACCTTTTTGTTATATCAAAAATTGGTTGAACGTGTTCATGAAGGTGTTCTGTAGCAAAATGGTTACTGCTCTTTCGGCGTTTATATTCTACCGCATATACTTGTGTAATGGCTGCACCCGTAGAGAAGCCGCACCAAGAAATTTCTTATTAAAATCCCTCCAAAACTATATTAATGTTCACCCGTGTGTAAGCCGCACCCTTAATTTTTGAGAAGGTTGGCAGTGTTATCTGTTGTGAAGTGCGATAATTACGAAGTTCCTTTTCTTCATCGATGGCAAAACAAGGCGGCCATGGCGAGTTTTCGGCGCCTCCAGGTTACAGTGTCTAGAAAGTACTCTAGGCACTGTAACCAGATACCAAAACCACAGGCTCCGACATTTAGCGTCTGCCTCCGAGTCTCTGCCGTCGGTGGTCTGTGGGGTGCCACCATTTATTCCAGACGGCAGGTGACGCGCTGCGGGAATAGCCAAGGATATCCAGAGCCAGTACGAGCGAGTACTTTACTTCAATAAAGGCAAGTGCCACTGAAAATATTCAAGACAAAAAAATATGTTCTGCCTGTTTCTTCGCGTAATGGGCGCACCCCCGATTTTCACCCCAAATCTCGGAAAAAAGACCTGCGGCCAATACACGAGCATATACGGTTATAAGACTGCCTGGGTGGGGTGAAAAGATGTGGTATCTCCGTATACATATACTCGATCCTCGTTATAACAAAGCTGAACGGGAAGCCGACATTACTTCGTTTCACCTGTTACTTCGTTATATTCGTCATTGTCATTACTGCAAAATATGCCCAATGGCGTGCACAGATGTAAACATGGAAATAAGAAGGCGGCTTTTTAGCCCGTGGAACAACTACACGGCCATGCTTGCGATGAAGTTTGAATAAAAATTGGAGGACGCTTAAGCTTCGCCTTCATGAGTGGAACGCGATGGAGTTCCCGTCGACCCGCCAAGAGGTATAAGACAATGCGCTACGGCGCAGCGATCACTTACGAGGCGCCCCGCATCGGACTTTTCACCCACCAATCACGCGGTGAGCGTCGAGCAACGCAGCGTTCGGCGCGGCAACGAAACGTGCGCCTGAGCAAGCGGAACGAACCAAAGAACTCGGTGTCTCGGAGGGGGAAACGATGTACGCCAGCCAAACGTCGTGATCGGCACGGGCAGAGAGATAGACAGATAGTGATCTAAAGAAAGGAAGGACGCTCGATTCTGCAACCCGTGAAGCAGCACGGCGAAGCGTCGTCAGGGGAGAGGGAGTCCGGGCCGCGACGCGCCTCGCACCGGTCCCCGCACAGCCCCAATGTGCGCGTGGCGCGCCACCTGTCGGGGCAGCGCCGTACATTGAGAGGAGGGGGTCTTCTGTGTTTGCCGCAAGATGGCTCTGCGTGTGCGGAAAGCGCAGAAGGAATGTAGCGGAAACGCACTTCGCTACTAGTGGAACTGCGACTTCTGTAAGTTACATGTTCATAATTACCGATATATACCGCAGTATAACTTTCTACGGCTAGTTTCTAAGGCAACAGCGCATTCACTAGAGGCGCTTTTGTACCGCTGTGAAGCATCGTACTCGTGGCTGAGTGGTAGCGTCTCCGTCTCACACTCCGGAGACCCTGGTTCGATTCCCACCCAGCTCATCTTGCAAGTTGTTTTTTATTCATAAAGTGCCTCCCGGGATTTATCGCTCACGGCCAACGCCGCCGATGCCGACGGCACCAGCTTTTCTGCGACACGAGTTCCTTAACTCTGTCGCGTTAAAACAACAAAGCAATATCTGGGGTGTGCAACACGCGACTTCTTCGCACATGACGCGACAGCCTTTAGACAGGTGCCTTATGTTTCATTGTGATGGTCTTCGGGTCCGCTTTTGACTTGGCTAGTCGCGATCGAGCAGCACGGGGCACGCAACACAGCGCACTGCTGTGTGGTCGAGGAGGCAAACAAACTTCGCTGCGCCGGCTTGGCTTGGCTGGGCTGGATCGCGGCATCCGAGATTGCACCGATGCCAATGCGATCTCGCAGGCCACGCCCAGCTACCAGCCCACGCGCCGCAGGGGGAGGGTGAAGTGAGTGCACTGCCTGGGCGTCACTCCAAGATTGCGCTGGGGAGATCTCAGAGGCCAGATCCAACTGCAGCTATTCTCATTAATACGTGGCTACAAGGTCTCCTCTGATTACATCATTAGCCACGCGCTACTCATCTACATGTAATATGGCAACCGATAGAATATGTTGTTCATCGAAGAAGCGTAGGAAGTGCTTGTATTGAAGCAAGAATATTTTTATATAAAAACGCATCACGCAAGAACTTCGCAATTAAAAGTCCTACGTAAAGGACGGAAGTCATTTCCGGAATTTCCTGGTATATGTGGTCGGTGTTCTTGTTTGACCACTTTCGGGGATGCAATAACTTTCACGAGATGCCGAGTGCCGGGCAGGAGACACATCGGCGTCCACGGGTAGCACCATCCCTGGCACTCTGATATATTGTGCAGTGGGAGGAACGCCAGGGAACGCTGTCGACCACACTGTAGTAAAGTCCCTAAATGAAATATTTATATTGTAAACCACGGGCACGCTGGAAAGCGGGTACTTCAGCGCTAGCGTTCCAGCTCTGGATATAGATCGACGCGTCTAGTGTTACAAGCAAAAATTTGCGAAGGTGATAGCATCCCTGAACTTGAACGCTGGCATAAAAAAGCGCAAGAAGCCCTCTCGCCCGTATGCTTTGACGCGTCCTGTAGTACACACGACCCGCCGTGGTTGCTCAGTGGCTATGGTGTTGGGCTGCTGAGCGCGAGGTCGCGGGATCGAATCCCGGCCACGGCGGCCGCATTTCGATGGGGGCGAAATGCGAAAGCACCCGTGTACTTAGATTTAGGTGCACGTTAAAGAACCCCAGGTGGTCGAAATTTCCGGAGTCCTCCACTACGGCGTGCCTCATAATCAGAAAGTGGTTTTGGCACGTAAAACCCCATAATTTAATTTTGTAGTACACACGCGAAATCTTGCCGAAGTGATTTATGTAAGCGACAATGATAAACCGATAATACCAATCACTCAAGCCATGGAATGGGCGGTTACTTTTGCGTACTGCTTGTAATCCGAGTTGTGCTTGAGCAGCTAGCGAACTCGTTGAAGAAAGCCGGGTTGCCGGCGTCAAGATGTCTGCCCATCACGACCACCGACGCACTTGCGCTGGTGTTATCAGCCGGTATCAGTTGCAAGTCACAATCATCTTTTCCCGTACCGCATACTGCCAACGAAACATTCTGCAACACACCAGTGCCGTGATTTGTCCCTGATAGATGAATTCAGATCAGCTTACGAGCAATCGCTCATGCTTGCTGCGAGCCAGCGACGCCATTTTTGTTTCCAGTAGCATAAAAATAAGATGTTGACACGAGAAAGGCACAAAACAAGAAATAGCAAGAAACGAAAATTCTTTACGCAGAAATCTTTTTTTTTTATTTACTGCAAAACAGAAATGTATGTGAACAAAAGCAAGAATAATTTGTATATTTTGTTTTACAATACAATCTACACGAGTTTACATTGGAGAACTACATGCAAGCGCGTAGTCGCAAAAAGTGTGCTTCGGCTCCGTAGCTCTGGCCGTGTTGTCAGAAAGTTGTCGCCTGGTAGAGCCAGGTTCGGGCATCGAAAAGAGAAAAGTGCGGTACACAGGAGGACCATCATGTCGCCAAGTTATGGCGAAGTTGCACATGTCGAAAACTTCAAACTCAAAACGAAAAGTGCACGACGCCTTCATCGCAGAGGAATCATTCTACTCGTCAGCATAGCTGACGTCACCGACCATTATCACCTGCTTCGTAGACGTAGCACCTGCAAAGCTCAATCATGGCTCAATTGGGTAGCGGCAGCGCGAACAAGTCGGGGAATGCCTGAGATATGCAGAGCAGAAGAAACCACTTATTCGAATACACCGCACAGCAAGAAGGGTGAAGGAGGAAAGCAGGTGAGATGTTCGCGATGTAAACGTCAAGTGAGCTCTCGGCGTTGATATGGCTGAAGGCAGGAGAGGAATGTCGCGCAGGTCGAGACAATGGTAGACAGCGTCTGCTGCGGAGGGAATAGCTTGCCTATTTGCTCAATTGATCCCCAAAATTTCCTTTGCTTTCAACTTCGCTACTACTGAACCATATTTAAAGAATCTGGCAGTAGAACGGTGCCTATAGTGCATAATCAAAATTTGTGATGGGTTCTCATTACAACGCTTTTGAATGCGCGAGACACGCCACAAACATACAAACTGGCGAACAGACAGACCTGCAATGAACTCGCTGCAGTGGTGTTTCTCACTTTCCTTTCTTAAATTTCTTTTTTCAGAGCCGCTGCAAACGTCCTGGTATGAATGGAAGTGCGATGATGACGGTCCAACAAGATAGGTACGTGGATGACATCTGTCAACCTCACGATACTGCCGAGAAAGGTGTCGGTGGCGTACGTGTCAATAGCGCTAACATTGTCATTGACATACAACTCCGCACTCTAACTACTATGGATAAGGGCGTAGTTATTAGCGCACTCATTAACGCATACAAAGAAGCAAGCCTATTAGAACAAGCAAGCGAGCGTGCTGCGATGTTTATTTTATCTTCTTCCCCTTTCTTTTCAAAAGAAGGCATCAAAATGAAGCTAGGAACGAAAAATACCCACCAAGTTAGGCTAGCGCTATGTAAGGAGCAATAATAACGCGAGATTAGCTCTAAAAAGCCGAAATTAAACCCAAACACGTTCGTTCAAACTGCGAGTGCCTAAATCGAAACTGGAAGTTTGTGTCCAGGCGACGGAAAATATGGGCTGATTCTGGAGGCAGTACTGTCCAAAAATGTAGGCCGATCTCGAAGGCTGTGAAGTCTAAACAACAATCTACATGGTACACTAATGCGCTCAAGAAGACCTTTCTTCGATGCCAAACGCTGTTGTCTCTCGTTTCTGCGTATGACGCGGCTGAGTGTGGACGCGCGGGCCTATCTTGAAAGTGATCTGCGATGTGCGCATATAGCCTATAGGTGCGCCGAGTGTTGATACATTCGTGTGCGCTGTGCTCTCATCGCTTAGTCCGCATTAAGTGAGAGGCCGCACGAAGGTGAATTCGCTCGCTGGTGCTGCCGCTTTTCTTCAGGTCAGCGTTTTCACAGCGATCGAGTACACGCGGTCATCGGGTGAGATGTGTTTATGTTTGCCTGTGCGCAGTACCTGTGCGCAGTAAGCAATGTTTACACGGCCTATAAAGCTACTATCTTTACTTCATATTGTTGTCTATTAATTTGCTCTCGCAATCAATGCTTCGTCTTTCGCACAAAACTGCAACATGTTTAATCACATGCATTCTGTGACATAATGAAGTGGATTTTACTGCCAGACTTATACAGGGCGTTCCAGCTATCATAGACCAAGATTTAAAAATATGCTAATTTCACGTAGCTGGACAGAGCCAAGGTAGTATTGTTTGCCGTCGCTCGAAGATAGATTATTGTTTTGCATTCTGCCTTATTACATATTTAGTCTTCATCAATTATTCAACTTCCCAATTACTATAATTAGATTAAAAGTGGAAACGAGAAAATTGTAGACCAACATGAAAAACTCCCAACACAGCTTTGTGTTGCTCAATACGTGCTATATGTATTTTTCCGAGCGTGAAAGAAGCCCGCGAATAGATGCGACGTTACTGGGCGACTGGCCGATCGCGGCACTTCGCTTGTATTCGCGAGCTCCATTCACATACGGAAAAACGTTCTTACGTAGCGCGTATCGAGCAACATTAATGTCCGTCGGGTGTTTTTCGTGTTGCTCTACAATTTTCTCATTTACATTTTTCATGTAATGGTAATATTTGATAACTGGTTAATTAATAAAGACTAATGATGTAATTGCGCGGATGTTAAAAATAATCCTAGTATCTCCGAGCCACGGCAAACAACATTACGTTGATTCCGTCCAACTACATGGCATTTGCATATATTTAAATCTCGCTGCATGATAGCTTGGACACCCTGCTAGTTCTTAGGCAAGCAACTTCACACAAAACGGACATAATACCAGACACACGCTATGTCGAGCCAACAAGGCCGGTGATCAGCTGTTCCAAGGCAGTTATGTTTCTTACTTATACATACTAGAGGTGGACGAATATCCCATTCCTGTAAAACGCATCGAATACGAACACTAAGTAGTGAATAGCCAAATTCAGACGCATATATTTGTAGCAGGAACTTAGACTTTTACATAGTTAAGTACCACGCCTGTATTGACTAGTTCAAGAAAAGGAAAGCTAACTAAAAGGATCAGTTTAAAACACAAGATCACTGATTGTCATTAAATCAAACTGCACGATCAGCCTCTTAACAACTTTAGAGCCCCGTTTCAAACAAGATTTTAAAGACAGTATGGCTTCCGTGTTTCTATAGCATACCGAAAACACTAAATAAATGGTTGAAGAAAGAAAATCAGAAGTTGAGGGGGAAGGGGGAAGAAACTGTCGAAGTACCTGTCTGTTCTAAACATGTAAACGGGACCGTTCCAGGAAACACATCACAGTTTATAGTGCAAACGATAAAGCTATACTATATAACTAGACTGCCAAAAGCATTAAACCACAGAGTATAAACAAAAATCACAGATTGTCGTGTAGGCTCCGCCGCGAAAGCGACGACGAAGCTTCAATCACCCATTTTGTTTCTGCATTGAGGCGTCGTTGTCTAACTTTTGATATTTTACGATACTTTGTTCAGCATTGGTAAGACAGTAAGCAGACTGCAACATTCTGTTGTTGTTAAATATTTCGTTAGTTCCGAATATAGGAAACTACTGATAGTTCCTTTCTGAATACGAATACGAATGGTTAGTGTGCAATAGTCTATTCGTATTCCAAACGTCCAATATTCGCCCACCTCTACAGACATTTTGATCGGGCGAGGGGGAAGGCCGCACGGCAAGTCTCTCCTCCTCTCTGGCTTGTTCGAACCGGCCAGGGCTGGGCAAAGATACTTCAACTATATCGTGATACGATGCAAGATATTCGGGCAACAACTATTTGAGATACAGATACAGGATACTACCGCAATTGTTGTATCCGACACCATACCTTCCATTTGTACTTTAAGATACTTCGATACATTCGCAAATTTCTTAATATAGATCTAGATAATGTAGCAGCAAAAGCATGTGCACAAAAATGTTGTCTTGGAAATTCATTAACTCTGACCAACCTTGCTTCATTTGAATTAAATGTCTCCTAGTATCGCAAAATATTTGTCTTTCTTTTTCAAAGTGATATTTTTCTTCCGAAACAATTTTTAGGGGTTCCTTTAGCTGCTTAACATGAAAGCTTATTCCGTTGCGCTGTCAGCGGTTTCTGCTTGTCGCTTTTGTAATGGATGGGAGTCGCTGCTCTGCTAGCCGGCCATCTAGCGGGTCGCCATCTAATTACAAAAACACCAATAAGAAACCTCTGCATGATGGCGCGAATACCTTGTCCGTAAACGTATTACTGTTAACGCATGTAACTTAGCCCAAAACTTTGGTTTTGGTGCTTGCGAACGACAATCATGTACACAATCGTGTACAACAAACATGTACATGCCTTGTGCGCAAGTCTCCCTCAAGCAGCGGCATCCTCGCTGTGATTCACAACAGTCAAACTTGAATCCACGAGATCCTTCGAAAGGTTGATGTGTGATAGTCACTAGACGCAAATCAACCCTATTCTTGCATTCTTCAGACTTCGCGACAAAGCGCCACTGAAGAGAAACTTTGATGACGACACTATAGCGGCATCAGAACATGCGCGAAAGACGCCGCACGCATTGGCGTACGTAGCACAGTACGGTGGCCACGAGCAAGTGCCATGGCACCGACGCAACTAAAAACAAAAAAAAATCTAGGAATCAAAAGGTCGGCTACGCGCAGACGTTCCCGCGCTTGTTTTTGTCGAGACGGCGCGAGCACTACACACGTGACTGTGCTCCACCAATAGGCATGCGCAGACCTGATCGCCTGCCCTCGCGGGAGGGCTCCGGCGAGTGAGTGAGTGAGTGAAAACTTTTGAGTCTTTCAAGAGTTCCGCGGTTACGAGGTCTCCGTCGTCTTCATCTTCTTGGCGCTGGCGACTTGAGACTCCTCTTCAGCAAGGGTGGGCCCCTATTCCAAGGCTCCACTGAGTCGTGCTGCATCGCTCGCGTGCTGCACTAGGGCCCTTTGGGCCGTGAGCTCGCTGCCGGTGAGCCGACTCTCCCATTGCTCCGCACTCGGGTGTTCGTGTTTGTGGAATGCTTTGTTGCGTTCGCACTCCCAGGTGATGTGGTAGAGTGTAGGTTTGGCACCGCACCAAGGGCAGGTGGCCCTGTATTGTGTCGGAAACATCTTATTGAGCACGTGTAAGTTGGGGAAGGAGTTTGTTTGTAGTCTGCGCCAGCTGGTCGCTTCCTCCTTTGTGAGGTCTTTGTGTGGTGGCGGATATCTAATTCTAGTTCCTCTATGTAAGTTCAGGGTCTCTGCGTATCCCCCCTCGCAAGCCTGTAGGTGGGTCTCCGGGGCATCCGACCGCCCAGCTCGGAACGCTTCGCCTCGAGCTAGGCTGTCTGCCCTTTCGTTCCCCCCTATGCCTACGTGACCCGGGATCCAGATTAGTTTGTGCTTGGGCTTTTCCTTCTCGGCGGAGGTGGCTCCGCTGAGTATTCTGAGGGCAGTTTTGCTGATTCTGCCTCTCGTATAGTTCCTGCACACCTCTTTTGAGTCCGTCAGTATGTTGAGAGATCGGCCTGTTCTATAACCTTCCGCTGCCGCCAGCGCTACGGCAATCTCCTCGGCCTCCGCTGTGCCAGCGACCTTTGCCGTGGCATACGTGATCGGGTTTCCTTCCTTGTTAACCACTACCGTCGCGGCCACGCGTTCTCTTCCGTGTAGATATACGGCGGCGTCCGTGTATACTGTATTGTCTAGCTGGGCTAGCGTTCTCTCAACGTATTCGGCCCTAGCTTTTCGCCTGTTTTCGTTTAGGTTGGGATCCATATTTCTCGGCAGTGGTCCCACATTAATGGTTTTCCTGAGGTGGTCCGGTACGTCCGCGTATCTGTCTGTCAGTCCGCTCGTATTCCGACCCAACCTCCTCAGGAGCGCTCGTCCCGTAGGGGTGCCTCTGAGTCTCGCGGTTTGCGTACCCAGCAGAGCCTCGGCGAGCTCACTGAAGGTGTTGCTGATGCCCAGCTGGAGCAACTTCTCGTTCGACGTGTTTGTCGGTAGACGCAGAGCCGTCTTGTACGCCTTCCTGAGGATGGTGTCTGCTTGCTCTCTTTCTGCCTTGGTCGTCACGTGGTACGGCAGGGAGTACGGGACTCGGCTGACAATTAGGCTGTTGACTAGCTTGAGAGTGTCTTCTTCTTTCATTCCGTATCTCTTTTGGGATACCCTATTGATCATGCGGCCCACCTGTTCCGCCGCCTTGCTCAGCAGGCTAATGGTGTGGCTGCACTTCCGGCTGCCTTGTAGCCACATGCCCAGGATCCTAATCATGTTCTTCTCCGGGATGTTGTGTCCCTCGAGGGTCACCTCCAGTGTCGCTTGCGTTGGGTGCTTGCCGACCCTGAGGAGCTCCGACTTCTCCGTGGAGCATCGCAGTCCCCTTTCTCTGGTGTAGTTCTCCACGCAGGTCGCCGCTTCCTGCAGTTTTTCTTGCTTCTCTCCGAGGGATCCTTGGGTGACCCAGATCGTGACGTCGTCGGCGTATATCGCGTGCTGGATTCCTCGGATCTCCTTAAGTTTTCTTGCCAGGCCAATCATTGCCACGTTGAAGAGGACGGGCGATATGATGGATCCTTGGGGTGTGCCCTTGCACGGCGTGGGGAAGACGTTGCTTCTCAGCTCGCCCAGCCCCACCGTTGCCGTTCTGTTGTTCAGGAAGTCCCTGACGTAATCGTGCACTCTCTTCCCGCAGTTGGTGTTGTTGATGCCCTCCATGATGGCCGCGTGGCTCACGTTGTCGAAGGCCCCCTTTATGTCGAGGGCCATGACGACGTTTTCGCCCGTTTTCGGCATCGTCTCGAGCACTTCCTCCTTGAGTTGGAGCAGCACGTCCTGCGTTGAGAGGTTGGCTCTGAAACCGTACATGCTATCCGGGTACCATCGCTCGTTTTCCAAGTGCGACTGGATTCTCTTCGTGATCACTTTCTCGTACAGCTTGCCCAGGCACGACGTTAGGGATATCGGCCTGAGATTTTCTATTTGGAGTTTCTTCCCTGGCTTCTGAATCATTACGACGACGGCGTGTTTCCACTCCGCCAGAACTCTTCCTTCTTGCCAGAGCTTGTTGAGGTAGGCCGTAAGTTGGTCGATGGCCTCGTCGCCGACATTTCTGATTGCGAAAAGGTAAAAGAATGTCGCTGCCTTTAGTCTTATTCTGATGACTTCGTGGCAGCAGTATCAGCTTGAGAAGCGGAGTTCAGCCAATGTTTATAGTTTCGCACTGTGATGTTGCGATATATCTTGTATCTGAAGATACACGATAAATCCTTTCGTGTATCGGAAATACAGATACTGACACACGTCTTGTCAGAGGTATAATGATACAGATACAGGATACCCAAAGGGTATCTAAGATAGTACCTAAGATACATGTATTTTCGATACTGCCCAGGACCAGAACCTGCGCGGCGCTGTTTGTATGCGCTGCCGTCGTGTGCTGCGAAACTATTTGGAGATGTCTCAGCTCGTTCTTCAGGAAATTACGCAATGTCAGCTCGCACCAGGTCATTGAAGAACTACTGTGTAACGTTTCAGTACCGCAGTAACTATAGCATGCAGAAATGTCTTTTGTTGGGGCAACATGCGACGCTGCTGTGATCCGGGTCTGGGTAGTAGTTCGGACCCGGGCGTCATACAGAGGGTCGTTTGCTTACGCTTCCGCAGCGCCTAAAACATGGCAGCTAACCTGCGCTACACCGGGGCCTCCCATTAAGCTTGCCGCCATCGTCGCCATCGCCGAGAGTTGCTTGTTGGTGAGAAGATGAGGTCAGGATTTTGAAGGACATGATAAACGGGTTTATTTTACATATTTAATAACTGGCTCAAGATAATGGAGCATACTCCATGTCGGAGCACCTTACACGGCTGATCACTATGTGTCAGAGCTCATACATGTCAGCAGACACATCATGACCAAAGTTATCCACTTTTAAAACAGTCCTTTTACCTTGTTAACTAAGCGAGGGAATCTTATGACTGTGTCTCGTCCAATCGTAAACGGCAGAACTGTTCGCAAAATCCTACCCGTGGTCGCCCCACCTTGCTGGACTCCACCTCTCATGTCCAACCTTCGAACCTGCCTACGAAGCAATGACGAGGCAATCTCGAAACGAGTCCACGTCGTTTCCTCAAAAGTGGCTCCGTGACTGTCAGCTTGTCAGTCTTGAAACTGGCCTTCACGCTCGTTACCGCTTCCACGGAGTGTAGCGGTTGTTGTCGCCTCGAAGGGAGGGTCTTTGTTAGGCCGTCAAAAGCGGAGTCTGGCCCCGTCGCCGTACCTGCGGGCGCTGGTGAACGAGCTGCCTCGTGGGAAGCACCCAAAGAGTGCGCATTAATGCGCATTGCCGCTTTGGGACGTAACAGCGTCCATCACCAACCGTGGTGTTTGTGTCTTGTGAACTATTTTGACTGTATCTTGATTGTTTTTATGCAACGAAGAGCAGCGGCGTCTGTGAAATGCCAGCATGAATTGGAAGATCTCGCTATCTGATCGCTTGGCTTAAGAAGTATAACATAAGAGTGATCGTGTACGGCCAACCTAATGCAACCCCGAAACATCTAAGCGCCACTCCTTATATAACATGTGCGTCAGACACCGGATTCGTTCTCGGACATTTGAAGTCTAGTAAACCTAGAACCACTACGCTGTGTGTACGTTAGCCTCCTGTACGATGTTCAGTGGCATTGCGTTGCTCAACGCAGCGATCAGTGCAATTGGTAGACCGGCATGATACATATACGTTTCGTGCTTCGACATTAGCATTCGGGCCCTGTAAAGCAGTAATATACAAAGGGGAACGCATAAGAAGAATGAGACGGCTATTTGTAAGAACAGAATTACCTTGACAATTGGTGAGTGTATCGTGAGGGACGGGACGAACAAGACCGAACAAAAAGAAGGAATCGGTTTTCATCCTCTTCTACCCAAAGGCAAAAAGAACATTGGCTAACGCCGCAATAAGACCTCTTGTGTTCGTGCCACATGCTTGCACCATGCGCTATAAAGCACTTACCGATATGTAACCCAGCATCTACCACTGCTTCGGACGCTCGCGCAGTCCGCAGCAGGTCGCTCGACCACCCAATAAGTGGCATTCACAGTGTACGGTATGCTGTTGTTAGTAATCGAAAGTATATTGTTCATGCGCGGAAAGCTCGTCCAACAAACGTTGTAGTCGCGCAGTGTATGTACAGATAACAACTCTTGTCGAAGTAAACAGCGCAACTTATTCCGCAGCAGAACAATACCCACGCTGGTACGATTGTCTTATGTCTCGTAACTACTCGTTTCCGCTAAACTACAGCTTAGAATTACAGTGAGGGTGCTGCAGAAAGGTCACATTCATGAAACGAATTTTCATAAAAATGCGCACCTGCTCTCCGAGAAGGATTGCATGCTCAAACACGCACACACGCAACGCGCCCAGTGCTCCGTCCGCCTCAACGCCAGCAGGAACTCCGGCCATACCGACTTAAAATGCATTGCGTCTCACAGAACTGTTTCCAACACAGAAGACGTCACGTCATACTAAATAGACAAGGCTAACGCGAAAACTACCACTAGAAAGTGCCGTCGAGCGTGCACCTCAAATACAACACGGAGCGCTCGCCAAAGCCAGCATGCCGGCTTTCTATAGATGGCGCCACTTCCTACGCAACATGGCGGCGCCCATAAAAAAAAAGGTCTATAAATGTTTCCCGCGGAATGTCCGATTGTACATCCGTCTCCCTTTCCTGTCCAAGTCACAAAATCTACGACTACCAGTCACACTCGGATAGTCTGGCGCACGTGCGCAAGTTAGGTGTATCTCTGCGATGGATGTTTACATTTTTTCGCAGCGTGAACGTGCCACTCATGAACTTCCCGGAGTTCGCGGGCGCCTTCAAGTGCCCGACTGACTCGCCCATGAACCCGAGCAACAAATGCAGCTTCTGGAACTAAGGAGAGCAGAGCTAGTGCTACCTCACTTGTCACAAAAAGGAAACTCAAAAAAGGGATGATTCTTAAAACCACTCTGTTGTCCTGTCTTCTTTTTCTTTTTACCCGCCGGGGTGGCGTAGTGGCTTTGGCGTTGGGCTGTCATGCACGAAGTCGCGGGATAATTGAAAGTCACCACTATGAGTAAATTGTATAATATAATACTTAGTAACGCAGTTAATTGTGTTATCAAATTCTTCCATGATCATGCCAATTTTTAATGTATTTTGCGTGCTTCTCCGCGTATACCGAGTCTTTTTCGGCGCTGCGCTGCTGAGCACGAGGTGGCGCGCGTTCGATCCAAGCCGCAGCGGCCACATTTCGATGTGGGCGAAATGCGAAGCCACTGGTGTACCGTGCATTGGGTGCACGTTAAAAAGACTAGCTGGTCAAAATTAATCCGGAGTCTAACGCTACGGCGTACCTCATAATCAGATCGTGGTTTTGGAACGTAAAATGCCAGAATTCAATTTCTGTCTTCTATACGCTTTTTTGTTTGTTTGTATGCTTGTTTGTTTGTTTTTTTGTTTGTCGCAAGTGTTAGGCTACGTGTCCGTCAACAGTAAAGGAGAGTACTGCGAAGCTAAGCCATACAGATAGAGCAAGCCCTCTTTGTGGCATCGAGGCACGAAATAGACTTTGCTATATTTGAGTTAGAAATGAAGTGAACCGAAGACGCGGACACAGAAATTCTAAGTTCTAATTCAAATTCAAATATGAACGTCAACCAACTAGCCCAACTCGCCATTTTATTGCAACAGACTTCGTTATAAGCGGTATTGCATTCAAAGTGGAAAGAGCGCTAAGAGTTGCAGGACGTTCAGTATGCTAATCTCATCATCATCATCATCATCAACCTGGTTACGCCCTCTGCAGGGCAAAGGCCTCTCCCATACTTATCCAGCAACCCCGGTCATGTACTAATTGTGGCCATGTCGTCCCTGCAAACTTCTTAATCTCATACGTCTAGCTAACTTTCTGCCGCCCCCTACTACGCTTCCCTTCCATTAAAATCCAGTCCGTAACCCTTAATGACCATTGGTTATCTTCCCTCCTCATTACATGTCCTGCCCGTGTCCATTTTTTTTTCTTAATTTCAACTAAGATGTCATTAACTTGCGTTTCTTCCCTTACCCAATCTGCTCTTTTCTTATCCCTTAACGTTACACCCATCATTCTTCTTTCCATAGCTCGTTGCGTCGTCCTCAATTTAAGTAGAACCATTTTCATAAGCCTCCAGGTTTCTGCCTAATATATGGCTATGCTAATCTATGGCGCTGAAACTTGGAGACTAACGTAGAAGCTTGAAGCTAAGAAGCCGCACAACCAGCAGTGGACCAAAAAATAATGGTGAACGCGACTTTAGGAGACGGGAGGACAGCTGCGCGGATATGAAAGGATTCTTTTATTATTTACAGATACTGTCACGCCTTACACGGGGCTATTACAGGAGCGTAATAGAAGTGTATAACAGTTAACATTCTGGAAAACAATCATATAAGATATTTTTTGCACTCTAAGCTTACAGCTGAAGGGACAAATTGATAGCACCAAATAACAAATAAGCAAATCGTCAGCAAACAAACGCACCAGGTCATATATTGGCAAAAAAAATTATATTACCTATTACAAATGTGTATATCAGCTATATGTTTTATGAATGAATTAATTGACGAGGATAAGCCGGCTTCTTTGGTCACAAAACTGCATTCGCTGATAGCTCTTGGGGAAAAGCTATACTTAAACATTGAATGGCGGTGCCTAGAGGTCTCACTGCGAAGAATTTCAGTAAAGTAGGCGTATTTTGTATAAACATTATTATTAATAATAAGATTAAGGAATTTCAACCTTTCGTATTTAGTCCTAGCCTGTAATTTGGGTAGGTCTGTGAGTACGCACAGTTCAAAAGGAGAGTCCGACCACCGGTATTTATTGACTAGAAATCTGACTGCTAGACCCTGGATTTTTTTCGATTTTTCATATGTTTGTAGCAGAGAAAAAATCCCAAAAAACCTTTGCATATTCAATTATTGGCTTAATTAGTATTTTAAAGTATAAGCATTTTGTTAAGGGCAGATTACGCCTGTGACACCAGAACGACTTGCTGCCTTAGAACACACATGATCCATGTGATTATCCCAACGAAGATCATTTCAGAAAATCAAACCTAGGTACTGATGCGGCCCAACATTAAGTTCGCAGTTATCAATGTAGTAAGAGTCATTTAAATAATTTTTCTCTCTAGGGACTAGTGGATTTAACCCGATTTGCCATTCATCATATCATTTCATGTTCTGTGAGTTCCCGTGTAATTTTTCCTGGTCAGCTAATGTTTCTACTTCATTGTATATAGCGCAGACATCTGCAAATTGCCTGACGGCAATGTCTATGTTATTAGGGAGGCTGTTAATAAATAAAAAATATAAGATGGGTCCCAGAAGGCTACCTTGGGGCGTTCCTGACTTAACAAATTAAACTCGAGATTTCGTGTCTCTAGTCTCGACATATTCCTCACGAAAATGAAAATAAGATGAGAAACAATTTGGAATTGTAGCATTTTTAAACTTTACCTCAATTTTATGGCAGCAAGTTACGGTGAGACACTTTATCGAATGCTTCTGCGTATTCATGAAGATCACATCTCTCTATCCGCGAAAGTTCATGGTTTCCGAAAGATGGCGTACATATCGATTGGCTGAGATGTAGTAGACAAGCCTCGTCGAAAGCCGCGTTCGCAATTAGATAATAAATTGTGTTTGCTTATATAGCTTAAAATATGTTTCGAGATAATGTGTTCAAGCAGGGGCCCTATAACGTTAAAGTATTCCAATCTGTTTCTATTTCAATCTCCTGACGTCAAATTTTCGTAACCACCGACGCAAGCATGGGCCGGTAACCCACAGCTTTGTTTCAAAAGCCCAATCAAGCGCGCTTCTCGTTTATGGGATATGACTTTCTTTTGCTTTCAAAGTGAATTTTATTGCCTAAATTGAGCAGTTATTCTTCTCTAATTCGCTGAGAAGAGTCGAGGAGCGCGCTCAAATCGAGAGAGTTTCGATTGTGCCGAAGCCCGCTCAGTGAAATTAGATAAACTGATAAGGAGGGTGGCGCCAGCGCCTGCGATTGCTCCGCTTCCCTTTAGCTTGTGGAGACTTGTCAAAAATCGCGGCGGCATGCAATGGCCGGGGAAAATGCCGCTAAAACGGACCCCCATAAAGGTAGAGTTGGCAGACAGATCTCGTATACGTTCCGGAAGGTCTCATACACTATACTGCCATGCAAGATGTTTTAATATGCGGAAATAAATACGTGCTCTCCGGTAGCTCCGAGTAGCCAGTGCCACAGCGATCGGCTAGCAGTCATCTTCTATTTTGAGGCTTATAGTGCGTGAAAAGAGAAGGACGAAAGGAAGACGTAACACATACTAGCGCCTGTATGTGTCACGTCTTCCTTTCGTCCTTGTCTTTTCACACGCTGTAAACCTCACGATGTCATACCAACAAGCCCAAATCACTGCATTACAGCTTCTATTGCTTTTAGAACTGGGTAGTATCCGATTATTCAGAAAAGACTTTCACTTTTAACGCGTACACGTCACTTTGACGTGATGAGTTTTTGCTGTTTTGTGACGTCACGGCGCAGACAGGTAAAGTGGGCGCAGCCCGAAAACATTTGACCAATAGCAATTGGTCAAATGACGCATTTTTTGCTAATCGCGAGAAAGGCGCCGAATGAGAACTTATTGTTTTTCTTTCGCTCAGTTTAATCATGCGTAATCAGTGTGCACATATCACATCAGATAGATATCAGTTTTCGCTGTTTTCGTGGCATCTCCTGACAGACAGTCGCAGTGGGTGGTGGCTCGAAAATTTTTCGACCAATTCTGGAAGGCTGATTGAAGAATTGGAATATAAAAGTTTGGAATAGCTTTACGTTACTGTGCCCCAGCTTTGATCAAGTATCGAGTTATCGAGACCAGGCGATAATTTGCTAAATTGTCTGTACTGCCACTTTTGAATGTCAAATAGCTGTGACTATATTACAGTTAATATTGAGAGAAAAATGTAGATGTGCGAATGGTGCTAAACGATAGTGGATAACCAGCCAGCTATTATAAATACAGAATGGGTGCCCAGAGAAGAGAAGCGCCGGTCGATTACCGCAGAAGCATGTGTGATGTGACGCGAATAGAAAATTCGCAGGCACAGAACGGACTGCAGTGGGCCAACACAAGGTAACTGTAACTGTAGATTAATGGGAAAGGTCCTCATGTAGGCTGATGTCTATGTACTTTACATTACCTACAGTGTGGCCAATCTACCTCGTGGGTATGAGCCATGATTTTAGGCCACAACAATAACAATATAGGCTGATCATGGGGGTGATGACGGTGGTGCGTGCATTGCATCAGCGCGGAAGTTTCGCAAAACCTTGATTTAAAATGAACCTCATTAAAGTGGCGAATTTCTGGCGAATTCTGTGAGTGCCTGCCTCATCATCGTCTGATCCCATCACTTTGCACAACGGACCAGAGTGGTTTTAGCAGCGCTGAAAGACCACCTGAAATTCACTTTCAATTGGCTTGGTAGGTTTATAAATGTAGTTCGCAGTAAAAGGGGGAAATTCTGCAGACAAGGAACGTGCTTGAGGAATTTCAGACGTACTGCGTGTATTTGTGCTGGTCACAAATAAAATTTGTAATTGGCCGTAGTTTATAACCAAGAAGCGCTAATTTTTTTTAAATTCAATAAATTTAATAGAAATCATAGCGAAACCACCCAAACTAAGGCTTGGAATCAAAGTAAGATATACGCTCTTTTGTAACATGGGTATTTATTCACCACGTGGTGGCGCCTGTGCCAGCAGGAATGCTGGCAGGCACACAGGTTTACGTTCGTGTGTGCGGCAGAATCGGCACAGTAGGGAGAAGGAAGTTTCGTACAATAGTTACCAGAGGGATCTGCGAAGCTACTGTCTGCGGGAGCTGCAATCGGGGCGGTTCAGCCAGCACACGAATTGCGCATGGAGGAAGGAAAAATTTAGGAGAGAGTATTCGTCACGCAGCCAGCTGTGGCAAGCGAACGCTCTTTGACACCTGTCCCTTTGCTCCGTGTCGGCCCAACACGTGACCTTACAACGATGGGTGCGACGTGGCGCTAGTGATCAGAACGCTTCTAACCCGAAAGTGAGGAGGGAATAATAAGAATCAAAGGCGATTTTTGATTGCCAAAAACGCCTTGAAGTACTTTTTGCAGCAAAGTAATTCTCAAGTAGTGTGTTTTAACGTCAAATCCGTCTATCGACTGATAAAAGGGCGCAAATTATTCTACATTGTAGTATAGAGTCGAAGCTGCCCGCCAGCATTCGGCGTTCGCTCGTGTGGTGAATCGTACAAATATCGAGGCATACTGCATTTGAGCTGGAGATCTATGAATTCAGAAGCACTGCGAGAGACAAACACGTGCATACACAACAAACTTAGTGGTTCAAATATTTCGCAACGACATAAGATGCGCAATTCTATACAAATTTGATTCTATATTGTCTGGTAAGTCCGAAGCACTGGTAGAACTCTCGTATAGCAGCAACACATGACAACGGTAGAGTACAGATTACCTTCGGAGCACTCATTTCTGTGAACTGACGAACTGTACAGAACAGGTGC